>NC_048538.1:16733080-17033080 GCF_902806685.2 Maniola hyperantus | reverse complement strand
CACAAGCTTTACGCTTAATTGGAGAGGAAAGGGGAATATTAGTCATTTAATATGGCTAATACTCTTTTTATAAAAAAAAAAAACCCAAAACACACTCGACGCACGTTTCGCCCCGACACCGGAGCATCCTCAGGAGATGTAGACCTTACAATGCACAATTGCAAAGTGAAGTGGTGGTGGTTCGTATTGCTTGCCTAGTGGCTGCTTTTTCCTGCATGGTTAGCAGTGGGAGGGCGGGCGGTGCATTTCGCATGCTGCATGTTGCACCATACAGATTCGACCTGTTTCAGCGGATTATAGCAAATTAAGCTTTTGGTTCATTGTATACCATGGACTTCCGCAAAGTAACGACTCTATACAACTTTTTATGCTTGGTTTGTTCTGTATTCAGAGCTTGGTTCCATCTATAAAACAATAGTCACTTTTACAGTATTTATAATAACGCCTGTACCCGTAGTACAAGATTTTACGTCTCACCAAACGAAACCAAATTCGGGAGTCGTAATATTTCCGCGTTACAGTAAAATGGACCTAAACAGCCTTGAATTGAAGTCAAATATTCAATGCCACTGATTTTAATTTCGCAATGTTTCCGCTTGGAGCGCTGGCTGTAGAAGTGTAGACAAACTTGAGCTTTAAAACAAGGCGTTTAAGATCCAGTTTACTGTAACGCGGAAGTATTTCGACTCTCGAATTTGGTTTGGTTTGGTGAGACGTAAAATCTTGTATTCCTTGTTTGTTGGTATAGCCATCCGGCATACATGTCCTAATTAGTGGGTTTGTTTTCGTCCCGACCAATTAGCTTTCCGGTCCGCTTTGTTTGTCATTTGGTTTGATTCATTATTCAATTGGATGGAAATTGGCATGTGTACAATCATATTCACACTTTATAAATACTATCCAATATATGTCTTCTAAATATATTAAAAAAAATTCCAAAAAAATAAAAACCGACTTCGTTACACTGTTTACTAAGCTATTACACTGATCGCGAGCAATTTACTCTTATCCGTTGAGGAGTTCCAGTATCTATCTTCGAAGATGTTCATCAGATCTTCATCAAATTTAAATGGGACCAACTTTGAAGTATACTCTTTCAAACAAAAAAAGAATTTTCAAAATCGGTCCAGGCGTTTTCGAGTAATCGGGGAATATACATTAAAAAAAAAAGATTCCGACGACCGATTCCGAAAAACCTCCTCCTTTTCTTGAAGTCGGTTAAAAAGTAAAAGGTGACTGACTGACTGACTGATCTATCAACGCACAGCTCAAACCACTAGACGGATCGTGTTGAAATTTGGCATGCAGGTAGCTGTTGTGACGTAGACATCCGGTAAGAAAAGATTTTTGAAAATTCAACTATTTCGATTACGCACTGCATTTCCGTCATCCGAGTCTATCCGTGATCCGTGAGAATACCAGCGATTATCTACGACATTTGTCATAAGCTACCATACAAAACAAAAAGGAAAGTATTTTCACGGACTCAGATCGCATGCAGTGCGTAAAAGGGTAAAAAGGGTCTAAAGGGGTAAAATAGAGGGTTGAAATTTGTGTAGTCCACGCGGACGAAGTCGCGGGCATAAGCTGGTAATAAATAAAAATTTTAGTCACATAGTTATATTGATAATTATAAAAACACAACAACCATGTATTTGATGTACGAGTATAGGTAGCAATTTACGCAGTTTTAAAGTAAATAAGAAGGTAAATATTTTTATCGGGAAAATTGTGAAAGGAAAGAAAACAAATTAAACATCTCGTTACCGTCGTAAATAAATTACGTAGTAACATCCTGACTGGTGTACTAAAGAGATTGGTTTAAGGTACAGTTCCGTAGCAGCGGCCAGAGCGACTGGTAGATATGTGCGACAGACGCGCCGCAGCTGACGCGACGATCTAAACACTTTTAAAATGTATAGCGTTGGCCGCACCCGTCTGACTTATTTTTTCTTGTTTTATAGCAAGATTTTTGTATTATGTAAGATTGCGCTTGACGACAATCTTACTTAATACAAAAAGACTTGTCCTAACTGAGTAAGTCTGCCAATCCGCACTTGGCCAGCGTGGTAGACTATGGCCAAAACCCTTCTTACTCTGAGAGGAGACCCGTGCTCTGTAGTGAGCTGGCGATTGGTTGATCATGATGATGATGATGAACTGAGTAATTGATCTATCAACGCACAACCTAAACTTTGGGGATTCAAAACTAGAATTTAGACCGTAGGTTTCTTATATGACGCATGCACTTATCAAGAAAGAATTTTTGGAAATGCAACCCCTAAGGGTGTAAAATAAGGGTTTGAAATTTGTGTTGTTCACGTAGACAAAGTCGCGAGCATAAGCTAGTATTTAACATGTCGCGTCAGCCACGTCGCGTCAAGCTCTTCGGCCGTGACCCACGGAACTCTACCTTTAAAGCGATTGGTTTAAAGGGACATAAATTATTTTCGGCATATCCAGGATGGGAAATGAGATGTGCTCAATCACAAAGTAAATATAGGGCGCTTTTTTAATGGGATCTAATATGCAGACACATTTCTGTAAGCATATTGAAGTAGAATCATATCTCTATAATATAAAAATGAATCACTAAATGTGTTGTTCATCGAAAATCTCGAGAACAGCTGAACCGATTTCGCTAATATTTTTTTTATAATATTCCTTGAAGTACGAGGATGGTTCTTACGGAGAGAAAAATTTAAAAAAATTTAATCGACTGTTAACGAAGTTCGCCAGGGCAGCTAGTAGGTAATATATAAAATTCAAAGTCCTGACTGACTGACATGCGTCAACGCACAGCCTAAACCGCTGGTCCTAGAGATATGAAATTTTGAGGGTGTGTTCTTTGTAAAGAGTAGGTAACCAGTAAGAAAGGATTTTTCGAAATACTACCCCTAAGTGGGTTAAATGGGGGATGGAAGTTTCGGTTAAAAATAAAAAAATACATATTTCACGATTTTTGGAAATTCTACTCCCAAGGGGGTTAAATAGGGGATGAAAATTTGTATGAAAGTCCGTCGTTTATCAAGTTATTTGCATGAAAATTGGTATTTGGGTTTTTGGTAACAAATGAAGAAATATATATTTCAGGATTTTCGGAAATTCAACCCCCACCCCGATTTCTAAATTCCACCCGCGCAAAGCCGGGGCGGGTCAGCTAGTTTCCTATATAATCGGTAATTTTGTTCATGGACTCTGAAGGCTTTTGAGGAGTACATTTAGGAGCATTATTTCCACCTAGACCTTCATCATCATCATCATGATCAATCCATCGCCGGATCACTACAGAGCACGGGTCTCCTCTCAGAGTGAGAAGGGTTTTGGCCATAGTCTATCACGCTGGCCATGTGCGGATTGGTAGACTTCACACACCTTTGAGAACATTATGGAGAACTCTCAGGCATTCAGGTTTCCTCACGATGTTTTCCTTCACCGTTAAAACAGTGATATTTAATTTATTAATTAAAACGCACATAACTCCGAAAAGTTAGAGGTGCGTACCCGGAATCGAACCCCCGAGCTCCGATTAGAAGGCGGACGTCCTAAAACTAGGCTATCACAGCTTGTCCTTACTACACCTTCACCTTACTAGGCTAAAACTTGTACAAATGGGTTCTTTTCAAAGATCTGTTATTACACACCGGGACGACAAATTCAGTGAGCAAATTGGATCAAGCCGTCACGGGAGATCGCGAGCTTTTCATAATGTTATTTGGCACGCGGGCCGGAGAATTCGTTACGCGTAGCGTGAGACAGTGGAAACAAACACATTTATAATCATACATTTCTAAAAACTCTTGGCTATGCAGTAGTTAAGTAATTTTCAATGAAAATACGGCTTCGAGTAGCTTTTTTTTTTTATTTTTTTTTATTGATCACGTAAATTTCAATAACACATTTAAAATAAACAGTTCGCCATCCTCTAGAAACTGTTAAAGTTTATGTGAGGATGGCGAGTTCGCGTTATACAAATTTAATAAAATCTAGGTAAAAAACTGTTATAAAAATTAAAAGCTGTTAATTAGTGCATATTTGTACATATAAAATATCGTTACATGAAACACTTCCTAGACCTAGACTAGGCATCCAAAGAGGCACCTAGATCCAGGAAGTGCCTCTTACAATTTCTTATAAAAATCGCTCTTTTACTGTAGGTATTTTGCAGAGTTAAAGGTTGCAGAAGTAAAGCTAAATCTATAAAAGGAAAAGGACTGACTGGCTGATCTATCAACTCACAGCTCAAACTACTGGATGGATCGGGCTGAAATTTGGCATGCAGATAGCTATTATGACGCAGACTTCCGCTAAGAAAGAATTTTTGAAAATTCAACCCCTAAGGGGGTGAAATAGAGGTTTAAAATCTGTATAGTCCACGCGGTCAGTCTTCTTGTCCGAAATTCCTCAGTGCTTAAAGACAAAGTCTTCGAACAGTGCGTGTTGCCAGTGATGACATATGGATCCGAGACATGGTCGCTAACTATGGGCCTCATAAGAAAGCTCAGAGTCACTCAGCGGGCGATGGAGAGAGCTATGCTTGGAGTTTCTCTACGTGATCAAATCAGAAATGAGGAGATCCGTAGAACTAGAGTAACCGACATAGCTCAACGGGTTGCGAAGCTAAAGTGGCAATGGGCAGGGCACATAGATGGCAGCTATATACTGGTAAATAAATGGCTTGCTTCAGTATATTATTGATACAAAATCTATGAAACGAATGTTTATAGCTCAATAAATAGAGGATAAACAAGCGAGGCGGACATTATTTATAGTTTTGCCTCTCCCAGTCTCCATTGTAAGACAATAACAACATTATATTTGAAGTAATTGTTTTTTTATCGTTATTTCTTTAGGGATATAAAAATGGGGTTATTTAACTGCCGAATCCTTTTGAAACCCAACAACATTATCGATAGGGCCAATAATAATTATGTCCCCTCGACCGAATTTGATGTTGGGGTCCCAAGGTGCTGGAATGGCGACCTCGCACCGGAAGACGCAGTGTTGGAAGACCCCCCCACTAGGTGAACGGACGACATCAGACGAGCAGCAGGGAGCTGCTGGATTCAGGCGGCGCAAGACCGTGGCGTTTGGAAGTCCCTACAAGAGACCTATGTTGAGCAGTCTACGTCTATCGGTTGATTATGATGATGATGATGATGATAATGACCGAATTAGTCACGGCGGCCAATCTCCATTTTTTTTAAATTCAGATATAACTTAGCCCTTGACTGCAATCTCACCTGGTGGTAAGTGATGATGCAGTCTAAGACGGAAGCGGGCTAACCTGGTATGGCAGTTTTTATTAAACCCATGCCTTTTTCGTTTCTACACGGCATCGTATCAGAACGCTAAATTGCTTGGCGGCACGACTTTGCCAGTAGGGACCAGACCAGACCAGAAATTTAGAAAATATTAAATTTCAAACCCCTGCCAGGAATCGAACCCTGGACTTATAAGACCACTAAGCCAGGGAGGTCATCAAAAAGCAAACCTGTATCAGATACCAGATCGAAAGAAATATGAAATTGCTCTAATAATCTTGTTTCCTTTCACTTTTTGAATAAAACATGAATAATAGTGCTCGTTCATGTGATTCCTGGTAACTTCGTTTTCCTTGCGAAGGTTTTCGGTATATTGAATACGGACGAAACAATCTATTTTTATACCTAGAGTCAGCTATTTTCCGGCTCGATGTTAATAAATTTCTGTTTTCTATATACATGAGAGGAAAATTCTCGAAGGACTTAGTCGCAACGTTGCAAAAATGCCTCGAAATTAAGATCCGGGCTCGAAACCACATATTTTATCCCGTGCTTGATGCATTGATTGTTTGCAAATTTTTATCTTGTACTATTGTAATGTAATAGCCTAGTGGTTAGGACGCCCGCCTTCTAATCGGAGGTCGGGGGTTCGATGTGCATACCTCTAACTTTTCGGAGCTATGTGCGTTTTAAGTAATTAAATGTCACTTGCTTTAACGGTGAAGAAAAATATCATGAGGAAACCGGCACGCTTGAGAGTTGTCCATAATGTTCGCAAAGGTGTGTGAAGTCTACCAATCCGCATATGGCCAACGTGGTAGACTATGGCCAAAACCCTTCTCACTCTGAGAAGAGACCCGTGCTCTGTAGTGACCCGGTAATGGGTTGATTATGATGGGCCTCATAAGAAAGCTCAGAGTCACTCAGCGGGTGATGGACAGAGCTCTGCCTGGAGTTTCTCTACGTGATCAAATCAGAAATGAGGAGATCCGTAGGAGAACTAGAGTAACCGACATGACTCAACGGGTTGCAAAGCTGAAGTGGCAATGGGCAGGGCACATAGTTCGTACAACCGATAGACGTTGGGGTCCCAAGGTGCTGGAATGGCGACCTCGATTTTAGCAGTCTGCGTATATATGTTTGCACCTTGTGTCTGTGTTTTCAACGGTAGTGCCTACACTACTGAGCCGATTTCGATGAATAAGGTGTTTTCTTTTGAGATACGGAACTCTAAAAAGAGGTCGTAGTCAAGATATTTTTATTTATCTAGTCGAGAACGTCTGCAACCTTAAAATTAAGGTGGCATAGTTCCGCTAGTCTAAAAAAGGAAAAGTTGACTGACTGACTGACTATCGACGATTTTTGAAAATTCAACCGCTAAGGGGGTAAAATAGGAGTAATTTGTGTAGTCCACGCGGACCAAGTCGCGGGAATAAGCTAGTCTTCTCTATTTATAAAAATGAATCGCTAAATGTGTTGCTGATCGCAAATCTCGAGAACAGCTGAACCGATTTCGCTAATTCTTTTTTTATAATATTCCTTGAAGTACGAGGATGGTTATTGCGGAGAGAAAAATTTAAAAAATTTGAATCGACTGTTAGGCGGTACGAAGTTCGCCGGGGCAGCTAGTCTGAATATATAAAAGGAAAAGGTGACTGACTGACTGACTGACTGACTGACTGATCTATCAACGCACAGCTCAAACTACTGGACGGATCGAGCTGAAATTTGGCATGCAGATAGCTATTATGACGTAGGCATCCGCTAAGAAAGGATTTTTGAAAATTCAACTCCCGAGGGGGTGAAATAGGGTTTTGAAATTTTGTAGTCCACGCGGACGAAGTCGCGAGCATAAGCTAGTTTTCAAATAAAAATAAAAATAATTCAAGAAAATGAATCGATACACCCGCCTTTGCGATACGCTTGCTGTGAATTTGAATGATGGAGGAAAAGATTGGTCCTCCATTATTCATTTCTGGTCCGTGGTTCTCTATAAAGCCTTAATTTCAACGCCTTTGATACAAATCTTACGTTTCAGTATTGGAAACTAATGAAAAATTTCAATATTTTCTTAAGAATTGCAATAGGTAAGCAAATCTAAATATATAAAAGGAAAAGGTGGCTGACTGACTGATCTATCAACGCACAGCTCAAACTACTGGACGGATCGGGCTGAAATTTAGCATGCAGTACCCGTAGTACAAGATTTTACGTCTCACCAAACCAAACCAAATTCGAGAGTCGAAATACTTCCGCGTTACAGTAAACTGGATCTTAAATGCCTTGTTTTAAAGCTCAAGTTTGTCTACACTTCTACAGCCAGCGCTCCAAGCGGAAACATTGCGAAATTAAAATCAGTGGCATTGAATATTTGACTTCAATTCAAGGCTGTGGTGGTGAGCGCTGTGGTCTTAATAGTGGGAGGTCCCGGGTTCGATTCCTGGCAGGGGTTTGGAATTTTATAATTTCTAAATTTCTGGTCTGGTCTGGTGGGAGGCTTCGGCCGTGGCTAGTTACCACCCTACCGGCAAAGCCGTGCCGCCAAGCGATTTAGCGTTCCGGTACGATGCCGTGTAGAAACCAAAGGGGTATGGGTTTAATAAATCTGCCATACCCCTTCCAGATTAGCCCGCTATCATCTTAGACTGCATCATCACTTACCACCAGGTGAGATTGCAGTCATGGGCTAACTTGTATCTAAATAAAAAAAAAAAAAAAAAATAGAGATAGCGAGCTAACGAGCAGGCCTGTTGTTGATTTCAGATTAACAAAACAAACATATTTATGTAGTGTAATCGAAGCCCTATCTAAGTGAAGAGATCAATAATCTTGATCGAGGCGGAGTAATTTAGAAAGTTTCACGGCCAAAGACAGCTCGTGTTTCTATTTACGTATCTAATTTTGGATTACACGCCATTGGATGAACGGTTACGAAACGAATTACGTCGTGTTAAATTAGATTGGAATCGATCCTGCGGTTTGTCCTGGCCAAACAGAGATGGGAACGCCTCTTTTAAACGTCTGATGTCCTAGTACTTGCTCGCAGACTTCGGATGTTGACTATTTTTTTTTGGTAAATCCATATTCGAGCTAGATTTTTCGGGTGGATTTTTAGAAAAAGAACGTGTAGGCAGCCAGTGGTCTGACCGCCAATAAATGTTAACGCACAATAAATGTACATATTCCGTGTTAACGAAAGAAATGCATTTATCAAAAACTGCTCTCTGACTGTTCACAATGCCGGCGACGACTCGCTTTACTAGTTTTGTCGCTGAGGGACGAGCTTTCAAAAATAAACTCGACCAGCGATATTCGTTCAGCGATGCTCGCTCGCTTGATCACATGAGGTTTGTACAGGACGGCGCGACCGCGGGCGAATGGCGCGAGTAATCGCTCGTCGCATTTGCACACTCGCTTATAGCCCGGCGATAAAACTATCGAAACTACACACTCGCTTCCCGTTGATCGCCAACTCGTTTACAATTTCTAGTTCTACTCATTTCTCGTTCACCGTCGGCGGTCGGACCACTTCTTTACACTGGGTAGGTATTTAAAGATGAATAAATCGTTAAAGTTAGTAGACGTTATTATTTTAAACTCAATAAAACCAACGATCGGCAAGGTGGAAAGTTCTGGAATGAACACTGCTTAATAAATGAACTGGACCTCAAAATTTAATTGATGAATGATGATTTGCAGAAAGTGATGGATGAGAAAATTCACTGAAGCAAAACAGCTCAACTGTAGAGTCAATAAAATCGATGGCCATGAATGGTACTTTAGAGTTCAGAACGCAAAAATATACCTAATGGACTAAGAGCCAGCGCATGCCAGACCATCGCTATTTTATTAAAGCTGAAAGTTTCTCTGCGTATTGTCCCGAACACTGGGCGGAGCGTTTGTTTGGGTCATGGTGGCTTTGGGAGATAGCAGGTAATAAAGGTGTAAAAAAAAGTATAAAGTAAAGTACAGCACAAATGCTCATGATCTGTTTATACTACAAAAAAGTGCATACGCATACTAGTCAATATAAAAATTACAGACTCATGTCTACCTCATTTCAAAAAATTAAAAATTCCTACCCTACCTTCCATATATATCCTCGAAATATGCAAATTTGTAAAAAGAAATATACACTTATACACAAAAATGCACTTATACATGCAAATAAATAAAACTCCCGCAATCAAAATTAGTACTGCTTACCTCGAGTCCCTATGTAATGTCTATAAAGATATATAAAAATTTACCAGACAAAATTCGTAACATAAACAATGAAAATAAATTCAACAAAATATTAAAAAACTTTCAAACAACAAAGTCAATTTTCTTATATTCTCTTCAAAATAGTATTAGAACTCTTCTTTTCTCTGTGCTCATGCATTACTTGACCTTAGTATAGTGGCAATCCCCTGCCAGACACCCTTAAAGTTTACAAGTTTTAAGGGTGTCTGGCAGGGGATTGCCACAACACTGTGTAGCAATGTACGACGTAATTGCCGAAGAAAGAAAAATTAGGCTTCATACTTTGACATAAATTTTTTACACCTGTACTAGCTGTTATCTTCCAAAATCACCATGATCTAAACAAACACTGTCGCGGACAATACACAGATAAACTTTCAGCTTTTATAAAATAAAGGAGGTCTGGCACGCGCTGGCTCTCTCTATAAATCATAATAATATCATGATTTTGTAGTGGACGGCTCACGGTTTTAAAATGCTAATCATTTCAATCATCATTTTTGACGACCTCCCTGGCGCAGTGGTGAGCGCTGTGGTCTTAATAGTGGGAGGTCCCGGGTTCGATTCCTGGCAGGGGTTTGTAATTTTATAATTTCTAAATTTCTGGTCTGGTCTGGTGGGAGGCTTCGGCCGTGGCTAGTTACCACCCTACCGGCAAAGCCGTGCCGCCAAGCGATTTAGCGTTCCGGTACGATGCCGTGTAGAAACCAAAGGGGTATGGGTTTAATAAAAACTGCCATACCCCTTCCAGGTTAGCCCGCTATCATCTTAGATTGCATCATCACTTACCACCAGGTGAGATTGCAGTCAAGGGCTAACTTGTATCTGAATAAATAAAAAAAAAATCATCATCGTTAAACGATAGACTTCCATGGCTAGACATACTACCTAGGTCTCCTATAGGGACTTCGATATGCCACGATGGATTTTTTTTACAAAGGGATACTCTATTAAAAACACCGAGTAGGCGTACATAAATTCAATAATCTATTTTTTTTAAAAACCGGCCAAGTGCGAGTCAGACTCGCCCAACGAGGGTTCCGTATTATAGTTGTACTTTTCGACATTTTGCACGATAATTCAAAAACTATGACGCATAAAAATAAATAAAAATCTGTTTTAAAATAAACAGGTGAAGCCCTTTCATATGATATCGCACTTGATATAGTTTACTTACTTTGAAAATTGAAAATACTAATTATTACTTTATGACCACAATTTATTTTTCTTGTGTGATGTGACCACAAATTCACGGTTTTCAGATTTTTCCCCCAATTTTAACTATAAGACCTACCTACCTGCCAAATTTCATGATTATAGGTTAACGGAAGTACCCTGTAGGTTTCTTGACAGACCGACAGACAGACAGACAGATAGACAACAAAGTGATCCTATAAGGGTTCCATTTTTCCTTTTAAGGTACGGAACTCTAAAAAATTACATTACGAGCTAAAAATAGAAGCAGTAGGTATAAACAAGCACCGGCAAAAAAAATAAAGAAAGAAAAATACAGGCGTTATTAAACGAAGCGCTGCATTCTCGAATTTACCGGACTATAAAGAATATGCGTAGAGTTTTAAGAAAAATAATAATAAAAAGTTATTTCCCTCATTCCCACTAAGAAAACAACTAACAAAAATAAAGCGGGAAGATAGTTTTCACCCAAATATTCCCACCGCAACTCTTGAAATTAGGTCAAGAGAGTCTACGTGAAACTTCGCCGGTTTGCTTAACCGATCGTAAATTTACTTTTGCAAGAGTTATTTTTTATAGGGTTCCGTACGCCTAAATGGAAAAACGGAACTTTAATAGGATCACCCGTGTGTCGCAGTCAATTTTCTCTGAATCGATTTGCCTCTTCGTCTGATTCGAACCGCTAGGATATGGACCGACGTTCTAACATTCGTTTTCTCCACCACTTTTTTTGTAGGTACCTTCTGGTCAAGAGTAAATAGGCATCTCCTAAGCAAGCGTGCTCTATCTTGGACTACTAGAATTCTAAATATAGAGGTCACTTTTGGGAGGCAAACTCCCTTCGGCGGTGTTACTTTTAGATTACAACATAGGGTTATTCAAGGGCCGGACCTACAAATTCCTGAAAGGCCGGCAACGCATTGATGGTTCCTCTGGTAGGTAGTGCAAATGTTCATGGGCGGTGGTAATCACTTAACATCAAGTGACTTGCCTGCTAGTTTTCTCGCTATCTCTATTTAAAAAAACGATCACCCGTGTGCTTGTCTGTCACAGTCAATTTGCTCTTAATCGATTTGCCTCTTCATTTCTGATTTGAACCGCTAGGATATGGACCGACGGTCTGGCATTCTAGTCAAGAGCAAATAAGTATATATAGGCATCTTCTAAGCAAGCGTGCCCCAAAAGTGACCTCCATATTATTCAGAATTCTTGTAGTTTAAGAACTACACTTTTGGGGGGCAAAGTAGATAATTATTAAAAAAAGTTTTGCAAACTCGACCGCGTGACATTTAAAATGAAAGGGCTTGTGGGAGCCTCAAATAGTTTTTTATAATTTAAAAATTAATTAAGAAAATATACGACAGTTAACCACTCCCCCATCTCCTTATCTCCGAAAAGTAGGTTGTTATTTTAAAAAAATAAAAATACTGCAAACAGTTCTTTACTTATGGTTTACTAGCTCGTCCGCGTGGAATTAAGTTTTTACAAATCCGGTAGGAACTCTTTGATTTTCCGAGATAAAAAGTAGCCTACGTCACTCTCCAGGTATTTATCTATACCCATGCAAAGAAACACGTCAAGCCGTTGCACCGTTACGACGTGATTGAAGGACAAACCAATAAACCAACAAACAAACACACTTTCGCTAATAAGGGTACTGTTAATAAAGGTACTGATAGTAAAGAACCTATGAGAAGTTCATGATCTTAAAATGGCATAGTAAATCTCTCCATAGTGTGCGTTCAAACTACAAACGTAATATTTATTGTACGGAACCCTCTCCATGCAAGATCAACTCGCACGTGTCCAGTTTTTTCTTTTTTCTTTTCACTTCGCTGCGACCTAGCTGCAGTAGAGTTGGATTCCGAGGTTAGGTATATAGTTGTTAGGAAGTTTACGTTAGCTACATTGATATCTCCGTTGGTTCAGTGAGACTTCTGGCAGTTTCTTTTAATTGAAATAGCTATATACTCTATCCACAGAAAATAGTTAGTATTGCGAAAGTAGTGAGTAGTTTTTTTTTTTTTATTTATTTTTTAATTTAAATAGAATATTAACCATGTTAAATGACGTATATTCCCCTTTCCTCTCCAATTAAGCGTCAGGCTTGTGCTAGGAGTAGGTACGACAATAGTGCAACGGGCGGGGTTTGAACCGTCGACCTTTCGGTTTTCAGTCCACTCCTATACCGGTTGAGCTATTGAGGCTCAAAGTTAGTGTCCGATGCGACGTGATTGAAGGATAAATCAACAAACCAACAAAGAAAACACTTTGGCATTTATAGGTAAAAAGAATGTAGAGCCGTAGAGCAACCGTAGAACATCTACATTGCGTAGCATTTACGTAGACATTATCGTAGCGACTTTTACAAAGGAATTTATTTTCTACATAGCTAGCAGACAGGCAGACAGATACACAGATACACTTTCCCATTTAAAATGTTAGTACGGATAACTAAAATACCCCTTTCAGCTTTCAATTAAACTCTAATTTATACTATATACCTACAAAAAATTTAATTAAAATTAAAAGTTTATTTCGACGTCCAATGTCCAAAAAGTCTTTATTTTTTAAGTAAGAATACAACTAAAATATAAAAAAAATCAAGGGTGCGGAATCCAAAAAATGACGAGAAAAAGTTCAAAACGACGAAAAAAAATTCAGCCTTTAGAATTTACAAAATTCTCTCCATTTACAATAGTTACTTTTGACTTCATGCACTCAGGCCTGCCAACATGATGAAAAACAATGAAAAATGTAGAAAATAGGCCCAGTAACAATCCGAATCACACAATCTACGTTCATGGTATACAATGCTCCAGGCCATGGCAATGGTAATTAAACCTCGAGAGGCCAACTTTGCCCCGCGTGTAATACACGAACAGCTGGTGGGATTTTATAAGCTGGTATTTTCATTATCATCATCATGATCAACATAAACGTCTGTGTGATCAATCCATAGCTGGCTCACTACAGAGCACGGATCTTCTCTCAATATGAGAAAGGTTTGGCCATAGTCCACCACACTGACCAAGTGCAGATTGACATTTCACATGCTCCAGACCATGGCAATGGTAATTAAAGCTCGAGAGGCCAACTTTTCTCCGCGTGTAATAGACGAACAGCTGGTGGGATTTTACAAGCTGGTATTTGTATTATCATCAACATGATCAACACAATATAGCCGGTTCACTACAGAGCACAGGTCTCCTCTCAGTATGAGAAAGGTTTGGCCATAGTCAATTGTTTGGTTGTGGACATAATTTTTATTATAAGTATTAATCTCTCATTGGAGACTGCTTAGGTTTAAGTGTTTTAAATATTATATACTAACTATTTATCTAATTGTAACTGTTTGTCTCTATAAAATAAATAAATTAAAGTGGGGCGAGGATGCTAGATCCTTTTTTAAGGACCTTTCATCCCGTCTCGCGGAATCCACGGGGGACCGGAGGGCTGGCAGTTACCTCGGTCAGCATATTAGTCTGGCCATTCAACGAGGTAACGCTGCCAGCGTTCTGGGCACCCTGCCTCGTTGCGGTGGTTTAGATGATATTTTCGATTTGTAATTTTTATGTTCTAGAATAAGTTTGGTATTTTTGTTTTTTGTATTTTCATTTGGATTTAAATCTTGAAACTAATAAATTAATTATGATTTCAATAAATTAAATTAAAAAAATTAAATAGTCCACCACGCGGGCCAAGTGCGGATTGGCAGATTCACACACCTTTGAGAATATTATGGAGAACTCATGCATGCAGGTTTCCTCACGATATTTTCCTTCACCGTTAAAGCGAGTGATATTTAATTTCTTAAAACGCACGTAACTCCGAAAAGTTAGAGGTGCGAGGGGATCGAACCCCCGACCTCCCGAATAGGACGTGGGCATCCTAACCACTAGGCTATCGCGGCTAATGTAAGGTAGTAGTTTTATAATAATACTAGATGATGCTCGCGACTTCGTCCGCGTGGATTTATGTTTTTTAAAAATCGCGTGGGAAATCTTTAATTTTCCGGGATAAATAAGTCTGTGTCCTTCCCTGGGATGTAAGCTAACTCTATACCATATTTCATCAAAATTGGTTAAACTGTTGGGCCGTGAAAAGCTAACAGACAGACAGACAGACACACTTTCGCATTTTTAATATTAGTATGGATGTATAACAAACTATCAGATTTTATCAAATACCTGCTGAAATTATCCCACCAGTTCTCGGACAGTAACAAGGATAGACATCCATGTAACGAGCGGGTGTGAAAGGGATAGGCAACAATATGAGATTTTCTGTTTGTAGGTCAATTGTAAACATGGCGCTGGAACTTTTAATAAGCTATTATGTGAGTGTGGAATCACTGTCGTATAGTACGCGACAGATGGCAATCGGGGTGTGGACGCCCCGCGCACTGTCCCCGCGCTAACCCGTTGCGGGCTAGCGCGGGTGTCGTGCGGGTGTGCGGGGCGTCCCTCCGTCTCACACCCCGATTGCCATCTCGATGTTTTCAGGGTTCCGTACCTCAAAATGAAAAACGGAACCCTTACAGGATCACTTTGTTGTCTGTCTGTCTGTCTGTCTGTCAAGTAACCTACAGGGTACTTCCCGTTGACCTAGAATCATGAAATTTGGCAGGTAGGTAGGTCTTATAGCTGACATTTGGGGAAAAATCTAAAAACCCTGAATTTGTGGTTACATCACACAATAAAAATTAAAATGTGTTAATGAATATTGCTATTTTCAACTTTCAAAGTAAGATTACTACATATAGGTACCTACCAAGTGGGGTATCATATGAAAGGGGTTTACTTGTACATTCTAAAACCGATTTTCATTTATTTTAGGCATAATCACGGACTAGAGAATTCTAGAGGATCTGTGGGCATAATAGTTTTTAATTTTTCGTGCAAAATGTCGAAAAAATACGACTGTAATATATATACTATAATAATATATAATATATGTAATATAATCGGAACCCTCGGTGCGCAAGTCTGAGAGTCACACTTGGCCGGTTTTTTTGCTTATTAATCCATACTAATATTATAAATGCGAAAGTGTGTCTGTCTGTCTGTCTGTCTGCTAGCCTTTCACGGCCCATCCGTTCAATCAATTTTGACGAAATTTGGTACAGATATAGCTTGCATCCTGTATTGTGATCCTATAAGGGTTCCTTTTTCACTTTGAGGTGCGGAACTTTAAAAGTACAATAAAAACATCTGTCAGATTACAATACCAAGCAATAATTAATAAAACAATAATAAATCCTAAACAATTAAACCGAAAAAAATATTTGAACACAATTAACCGTGGTAATACTCGTAAGTTAGTATAAAAATTTAGCAGATAATCGCGATATATCATAAAAAGCAAAAATAAAATATTAAAAGGTCTGTCGGATTATATTATTAAGCAATTAATAAAACAATCATAATATTATTATTATCCTAAACAATTAAACAGAAAAAATGAGTTAAGGGCGCACAATCGCGGCAATTATGCAAATATTCAGCGATAAAAACACGAAATCGCGTGTCGTGCGATCAAAACGTTCCGATTTTATCGTGAAAGTGGAAAATTAAATTAATGACCGCATTTATATTTAAGCGGTAGTTGGTGGTTTTGTGTCGTAAAGTTCGTTTTATTCAATCGTTGTAGCTTTTAAACGGGGCATTTCGTTCTTTATCGCAGTTGTGCTCGCTAATTTGTAACGTTTAGTGCACCCGGACGGGAAGTTCTTCTTAACGGTACACGATTTTACACTCTCGTTGTAGTTAAATTTATTACCATTTTTTTAAATTCTATAAACTTGTTGTAGAATACTTAGCTGCAATCTTACCTGTGGTAAGTGACCATGACTTGGAAAGATATGGCAGTTTATGATCATTTTATTAAATCGTTGTAGCTTTTAAACGGGGCATTTCGTTCTTTATCGCTAATTTGTAACGTTTATAGTGCAACCGGACGGGAAGTTGTTCTTAACGGTACACGATTTTTCACTCCCGTTAAGAGGTGGTTAAAATTAACATTTTCCCGGTAAGATTATTAATGACTGAAACTCTGGACGTTTGTTTCTCCGTCACGCCACAATGACTGAGAACTTATTCCGGAAAATCAAAGAGTTTCAGAGACGACGTCGCGGACATAAGTTAGTTTTTAATACGGTAAGCAAAATAAGCTTCTTTTTCCTTGTGAAAAATTAGGCCTATATTAACAA
Organism: Maniola hyperantus; assembly: GCF_902806685.2. Classification (NCBI taxonomy): domain Eukaryota; kingdom Metazoa; phylum Arthropoda; class Insecta; order Lepidoptera; family Nymphalidae; genus Maniola; species Maniola hyperantus. The sequence continues at coordinate 17,016,166 of NC_048538.1, read as the reverse complement.
TGACTCTCCATCGAGTTTCCCCTTAACCGCATCGGTTTATTAATCAATGTATCGAATGTGGTTTTATTATTATCCGCGTAATCAGCAATTTGATTTCGAGTCGTTAACTAACGATTTAATGGACGCATTATAACTTTATGTTAAATCGACAGTATCGCTGCAATGCATTGATTTTGTTATTAATAAATACGATGTTCAGCGATTACAATGTTTGCTGTAATGATACTGTCGTTCATTTTGTTAATGGTTTTGACGAGGGAGCGCAATTAATTTTTGATGACGCTTGCACGAGATTATGATCTTGCCTGCAATAGGGGTTTGTTAGGTGTTGTAGTTTATGGGGCTAAAATTCAATTATTAAAGAGAATAATTAAAAAAAAAAATGATTTTTATTCATTTTTAAAATAATTAATTATTAACATCATGCTGTACGGTAAGCGAATAATGACGTCACAATGCGTAAACGACAAATGTTTTTCAATTTTCTAAATATATAAAAGGAAAAGGTGACTGACTGACTGACTGACTGACTGATCTATCAACGCACAACTCAAACTACTGGACGGGTCGGGCTGAAATTTGGCATGCAGATAGCTATTATGATGTAGGCATCCGCTAAGAAAGGATTTTTGAAAATTCCACCCCTAAGGGGGTAAAATAAGGGTTTGAATTTTGTGTAGTCCACGCGGACGAAGTCGCGAGCATAAGCTAGTTTAACATAAAAATTGAGTAATTTCTGTTAAAAATTGAAAAATATTAGTGTGACAATAATTTTTCGATGCAGTGCAGTGGTGAGCGCTGTGGTCTTGTAAGTAGGAGGGCCCTGGTTCGATTCCCAGCAGGGGAATTTGGGAATTTATGTCAAAATTGTCTATGGTCTGGTAGGAGGCTGCGGCCGTTGCTAGTTATTACCCTATAGGAAAAGACGTGCTATTTAGCGTTCCGGTGATACAATGCTGTGTTGAAATCGATAGGGGTAGCCCCTTCTAACTTAGTCCACTACCATCTTAGACTGCATCATCACTTACCACCAAGTGAGATCGCCTCAGCTATTGACAGAAAAGCTGGCACATTTTTTGCGCGACGGATCTGCCTGGCTGTCTAGCGCGCAAAATGCAGCCAGTATTCTTGGTACGATTCCACGCGGTCATGGTTTGTATAGTAATTAGATAAGGCTAGCCTAAAGTTTTATTGTAATATCAAATCAAACCAAATTAGTCACAATAGGTAATAAATTACACTTTTTGAATGTCGCTTGTTGGATTTGTTAGTGGTAATAATTTTAACGCGAACTTCAAACTAAAGCTACGAGGGTTCCAAACGCGCCTAGGTCTGAGAAGATCCCAGATATATTTGTTTTAGTGATATCGAGGATATCCAGGATCGAACCCCCGACCTCCGATTAGAAGGCAGACGTCCTAACCTATCCCAGCTATAAATTAGAGGTGCGTGCCTGGAATCGAACCCTCGAGCTCCGAAATAAGAGGCCGACATCTTACCGGATATCACTCTATAATAATTAGTCACAAAACTATTAGTAGACATGAAAAGTAAAGTTATATTGGTACACAATTTTTCACCGAGCTTCGATAATGACGCAACGGATCGGAGCATCATCGCAGTAATGTGTTTTTGATTGCATTTTATTGTAATCAATTGATTAATTGTTACACCAGATGCCGTGAATGAATAATGTACTTGTAATATATCAGCGGTGTGAAGCGGTGAAAGCCTAGGGTAGCGACACACCTGCTGAACGTACGGCGCCGATACTTCACGGACTGAACTATCGGCCGTAGTATTCGGTTGGCGTGACATACCAAACGCGCCGAACAGTCCGACTGTTGGTCCGGTTGGTGGACGAAAAATTACGTACGGCGGTACGTAGCGTCGTCGTCAGCCGGTGTGGTCACTTTGTGGTGTGTTGCGACGTGCTTAATTGCCCAGAAAGATGGATTTTATTACAATATTGGCTATTATTATCAAATCTTCTTGTATAAAATTGTAAATGGTCTTATTGACACCCCTTATTTACTAAGTAAAATAATGTACTCTGTACCGCGATTGTCCAGACGGAATGTAAAAACCTTTAGTCTTCCACGTATTAACACGAACTATGGCCATAATAGATTTTTAGTGAGGACATGCGATATATATAATAAGAAATATGTACAATTAGATCATTTTCAACACAAATTTGGTAAATTTTTAGCTGAAATAAAAAAGTTTAAATAATTATATGTAGGTTTAGCATGATTAGAATTATATACTTTGTTTGTAACCACTTCATAACAAACTAACTCATTATAATTTAATTTAATGTAACTACTAACCTAACTAACTCCCGTACAAAATTCAATAGATATAATGTGAATGAGTGAACACTTAATAGGCATATGTACAAACTAGAAATAAGTAGCTAAGTAAAAATGTAAAAGCTGTTTGTGTTACATTATAATAAAAAAAAAATTATAGAGGGCTTAGAAGAAGAAGTTTTTATTATAAGAATAGATATAGGTGTATGAATAGCGTTAAGGAAATATAGTAGTAAATTATGTACTTAGTATTAAGAGCGCCACCTCGCCAACAAACTGGCCCACCAGTTTGGCGAGATAGATATGTAGGAAACTTTGTAAAATTATTATGAATAAATAAATTAAAAAAAAAAAAAAGTACACGCGTCGAACTTTCGTTCGCGGTTACTTGCCGAAAGTACGGCGCTGAAAGTTCGGTTCAATACGCTCGTTATGTTTTTTAAGTTACCTATAACACATCAACTGAATTTCTGATGCGTTAGGCGTAGCGCCGTACGTTCCGTTGGGCGATTACTTCGGCTAGAACGCATTTAATGCATTTAGCATAGCAAGCGACACATTACGCGACGGGTTACGCGACCGACAGTTCGGCACGTGTACTTCTTATTCGAAGCCCTCTATAATAGCCAATATTGTAATAAAATCCATCTTTCTGGGCAATTAAGTACGTCGCAACCGCACACCAAGTGACGACACCGGCTGACGACGACGCTACGTACCGCCGTACGTAATTTAAAAGCGCTGAACTATACGCCCGGCGCCGCCAGTCGGACTGTTCGGCGCGTTTGGTTTGCCACGCCAACCGAATACTACGACCGATAGTTCAGTCGCTGAAGTATCGGCGCTGTACATTCAGCAGGTGTGTCTCTACCCTTAGGGTTTGGTATTTTGAAGTACCACGATACCTTTTAATATCACTTGCTTGTGAAAAATCACGAAGTAAAATGTCATAATTTAAAAATTACGCTTTTAGAGAGTACGAGCTAAAAACGATTTAAAAGTGGCAATAACACCCATCTCCAGATGCACACCTCATTTTTTCGAAGGGATGATCTAAGTAGTATCATATTTGGTACGTTACGGTAAATTTCACCGGAAGGACGTTAAGTAATCTGGAAATTGCCGCCGCGGGGAAATGGGAGTTATACGATTTCCGACGTGACGTTTTTAAGCTATTACGTCAGGTGTGTCGGGGCTTTTCAGTTCGGGTGGAGATTTATATTTGGGGATAAATGAGAAAGTTTGGGGATTGTACGGCTATTTACTTTTGATGAGAAAATTTGAGGAAATTTTCCTAAGTTGACTCAGCTGTATTCAAGTGGAATATTTTGATTGTGGCTAGCTGAGAATACATCACCGTTATCATCATTATCTAGCAATAGACTTCCTCTGCTGGAGATAGGTCTCTTGTAGGGACTTCCACACACCATAGGATTGCGCCGCCTAAATTCAGTAGTTCTCTGCGATTATTTGATTCCAATGGTCCACCTAGTGGAAGGTCTTCTAACGCTGCGCTTTCCAGTGCGAGGTTGCCAATCTTGCATCTTGCACCTTAGGATACCAACGTCTATCGTTTTATCGAAATATGTGTCCTGCCCATTACCACTTTAGCTTCGCACCCCATTGAGCTATGTCGGTTACTCTGGTTCTCCAACGGATCTCCTCATTCCTAATTTGATCACGCAGATAAACTCACAGCATCGTTATTTCCATCGCCTTTCCATAAATCACATACTTAATAACTCAAATCAGATAATAATCACAAAATCTTTCACATAATCCTACCGACTGCGCCATTGTAATAAATAATATTAAAGAAAACGCTGAGTCACAACAACGGCTTATTCCAGAGTGCTTAATTTAAAATAGAATAGAATAGAATAGAATAGAATGTTTTTTTATTCATGTAAACTTTTTAAATGACAAATACATTCGGTTCCTAGAATACCCATTTGACATCATAAATACTATTTGAGATCTCAGATTCTGAAACTGTAATCTTAACCTCGACATTATAAGACCAGAAATTAGAATCTAATACAAATTCACAAGACTAATGTAACAAGTTACTATTGTCTCACATTACAAAAGGGAAGATCTCGAAACTGTATTACTCTCAAACACGCTCGTTCAACTCGGCTCTCGTACGAGAGACATCTTTGAAATTAATACCACTCGTCTATGAGCAAAGTATCCACATGATTTTCCAATTGAAGATTAAATTGTAAACCTTCCAAGCGTGATGAGACGAGAACCGAGATGTATCCTTGATTATGTGTGGTACGATTTACAAGTTGACGGCCTATATGCAAAATTTTGCGACTTTTGGAAGCTTTTTATTTAAAAAACTAGGAATAAAGTCACGTCAAACCCATTTATTCAATATAACTACTATTGTACATAAATTTTTTTGATTGCCAATAATTGAAATTGTAAGATATTTATAAATAACTGTTGTAATGATTAACGTAATGATTATTGTTCCGTTCCGTTCCGTTCCACTCCACTCCACTCCACTCCACTCCACTCCACTCCACTCCACTCCACTCCACTCCACTCCACTCCACTCCACTCCACTCCACTCCACCCCACTCCACTCCACTCCACTCCACTCCACTCCACTCCACTCCACTCCACTCCACTCCACTCCATCACATCACATCACATCACATCCCATCCCATCCCATCTTATCCCATCCCATCCCATCCCATCCCATCCCATCCCATCCCATCCCATCCCATCCCATCCAATTCCATTCCATTATATTCTATCCTATTCTTCTCTATTCTATTCTATTCTATACTAACTCTACAAAACATTGAGTTTGATCGGTTGATATTCGAATAGAGAACCTAGCACTAGGTAAATAGTTGAGTAGAAAGCAGAAAGCATGGACGCGTGTACCTTGCACCGCCACTAGCACGCTCGTGACAACTTCATTAGAGCAACGTAAAAACAAAGGTACGTTAGAACTGGTAAACATACGGCGCGCTCTTTGTGCGCCAATCAAACTGCAAAGCCGTAAAAACTGAATTTCGCTCCACAACGCTTGTGGCCTGTTTTGTTTTGTTAAGGCCCACACTACACGTAGTTAGGTTACGCTCTGAACCAGTTTTCTGTGTTTTCATATTTTCTTGCGCTTCATCATCATCATGATCAACCCTCAATCTCATCTCCTCTCAAAGTGAGAGAGGGTGTGGTCATAGTCTACCACGCTGGCCATGTGCGGATTGGTAGACTTTACACACCTTTGAGAACATTATGGAGAACTCTCAGGCATGCAGGTTTCCTCACGTTTTTTGCCTTCACCGTTAAAGCAGTAATATCTAATTACTGAAAACGCACATAGCTCCGAAAAGTTAGAGGTGCGTGCCCGGGATCGAACCCGCGACCTCCGATTAGAAGGCGGACGTCCTAACCACTAGGCTATCATGTATTCCAAGCTTTAGACTTTTGCCGTGAGTGTAAATTTACTTTTTGTCATATTCTTTGTGTTGTTGTAAGCTGCAGTTTGTGCTACGGCTTGCGAAACTCGTTTTATACCGACATTGACAACAGCGGGTGCAGTGTTTGCGAGGCTCGCTTGCTCGGCACAAGCAATAGAGGGGAAGAAAATGACATTTTGGAGCTTGTTCAGTTTACTCTCTTCCGATCGAATTTTGAGATGTTAGTACTTAGCTCCAGTATGCCGATGCAAGTTGAAGATGCTATGTTAGGACGTCCACCATCTACGTCTATCTAGGACGCTCAATTGGAGGTCGGGGGTTCAATCCCAGGTGCGTTTGAAATAATTAAATATCACTCGCTTTAACGGTGAAGGAAATCATTGTGAGGAAACATGCATGCCTGAGAGTTCTCCATAATATTCTCAAAGGTGTGTGAGGTCTGCCAATCCGCACTTTGCCAGCGTGGTAGAATATGGCCAATACCATTCTCACTCTGAGAGGAGACCCGTGCTCTGTACTGTAGTGAGGTGGCGGCGATGGGATGATATTTTTTTAAACTAAAGTAGGGGTTCGAAATTTGTGTAGTCCATGCGGACGAAGTCGCGGGTATAAGCTAATGGAGACATAAATTAAACATAGACATGAAATAAAAAGAAATAAAAAGTAATTTCATAAACATTGCCTATCGCTGCATAATTTTTTATGGCAACGATCAAAACTTTACTCTGTAAATAGGTATAATAGACAAAAAATTCCAAAAGTTGAAAAACAAAACTTTGCGAGTAAAACACTATAAATGAAATATCACGCGATTGAATGGAGAAATTATGGAACTGCTAAGAGATAGGGAGGCAAATATAAAAGTCCATAAGTTTGAGCGGGATGCGAGAAACTTGCAAAACTCAGAAGGCAATGGCGGGCTCATTTGTTTAAATTTCCTTCATTTTTAGGGTTCCGTACCTCAAAAGGAAAAACGAAACTCTTTTAGGATCACTCTGTTGTCTGTCTGTCTGTCTGTCGGTCTGTCAAGAAATCTACAGGGTAATTTCCGTTGACCTAGAATCATGAAATTTGGCAGGTAGGTAGGTAGGTCTTACAGCAGACAGTGGTTAGGTACATCACAAAAAAAAATTAAATTGTGGTCATGAACTAATAATTAGTATTTTCAATTTTCGAAGTAAAGTAACTATATCAATTGGGATATCATATGAAAGGTCTTTACCTGTGCATTCTAAAACAGATTTTTATTTACTTTTATATGTATCATAGTTTTTGAATTATCTCAACCGGTAAAGGAGTGGACTGAAAACCGAAAGGTCGACGGTTCACACCCCGCCCGTTGCACTATTGTCGTACCTACTCCTAGCACAAGCCTGACGCTTAGTTGGAGAGGAAAGGGGAATATTAGTCATTTAACATGGCTAATATTCTTTTTAAAAAAAATCGTGCAAAATGTCGACAAAATACGACTGTAGTACGGAACCCTCGTTGCGCGAGCCTGACTCGCACTTGGCCGGTTTTTTTATGATAAGCTCGTGGAACGAGTGTGTTTGAGTGTTAAGTGCTTGCCTTTATGTTATGATTTATTATTTTCTGACGGCAAAGATCAGATTTTGCAAATTTATTTTTACACTAGCTTATGCCTGCGACTTCGTCCGTGTGGACTACACCAATTTCAAAACCCTATTTTACCCCTTTAGGGGTTGAATTTTCAAAAATCCTTTCTTAGTGGATTCTTACGTCATAATAGCTATCTGCATGTCAAATTTCAAAACGCGCAACTCAAACTACTGGACGGATCGGGATCCGTCCAGCGTTCATAGATCAGTCAGTCAGTCAGTTTTACCTTTTATGCCCCTTATATAACTACCCCGAATTTAAAAACTTAGACTATTATGTCCGAATAAACTTTAACTTTATTCGGACATAATAGAAATACTTGAAACTGCCCTTTTGCCATTAATTAGATTATAATAATTTTATGACTTACTTAATATTAAACTTTTTTTTTTTTAAATGCAAAAATAATAATTGATTAATTATAATGAATAATATGTTAATAATGAGATATTTGAGCTATTGTATTAATAAATAATTGTTGTGTTGCCTATTGTTGTAGTAAGGATTCCTATTAATAATTCTATTTGTGTACCTATTCAAATTTGCACACCATAGTATGGTAGATTGTAGCTCGAAACAAAAATTGTAATTGACAACTTATAAATGTACCTACAATCAGCAAATAAATAATTTGTATTTGTATTTGTATTTGTATTTGATCTACGCGGACAAAGTCGCGGGCATAATCTTCTGACTGACTGACTGTTTGACTGACTGATCTATCAACTCACAGCTGAAACTACCGGACTGATTGGGCTGAAATTTGGCATGCATAGCTATTATGACATAGGCATCCGCTAAGAAAGTATTTTTGAAAATTTAACCTCTAAGGGGGTGAAATAGGGGGTTGGTCCACGCGGACGAAGTCGCGAGCACAAGCTAGTCTTTGATAAGTAGATAAAAAATTACAGCTAGCGGTATCCGAACGTCGTTCGCGGGTAATTCTATTTATTACCCGTTTTTTATCCCTCTGAAGGCCGAACGGGCCGTAAATTGGGGTAATTTCCCCGTCATGAAATTATTGGTTCCTGGATATTGGGGGTCGTCTTATAATTATTAAAAATCGAGCCTCAATAGCTCAACCGGTAAAGGAGTGGACTGAAAACCGAAAGGTCGACGGTTCAAACTCCGCCCGTTGCACTATTGTCGTACCTACTCCTAGCACAAGCCTGACGACGCTTAGTTGGAGAGGAAAGGGGAATATTAGTCATTTAACATGGCTAATATTACAAAAAAAAAAAAAAAATTATGGACAAGCTGATGCCTGCGACTTCGTACGCGTGAATTTAGTTTTTCTAAAAATCCCGTGGGAATTCTTTGATTTTCCGGCATAAAAGTAGTCTTTGTCACTCTCCGGGTTCAAACTATACCCATGCAAAAAATCACGTCGATCCGTTGCTCCGTTGTGACGTGATTGAAGGACAAACCAACAATCCAACAAACCAATAAACCAACAAACAAACACACTTTCGCATTTATAATAGGGGTAGTGATTTTGTTGTTGGAAAATATTATTTACAGGCACATGTAAGATATTGATCTTTATCGGCATTATTATTAACTTAATACTTAACTAATGAATAAGCTATAAGTAAATACTTTTTTTAAGTAAAAGTATTTTGAAATTAGTTACTTATCAACTTCGATGGGCTCACAACATAATGGCATAAGAGCCAGCGCGTGCCAGACCTTCCTTATTTTATAATATCTGAAAGTATCTCTGCGTATTGTCCCCAACACTGGGAGGAATGTTTGTTTCGATCATGGTGGCTTTTTTTTATAAAGAAATGTTAGTATTAGAAATCACGTTAAGCATTGTCAGACACTTAGTATGGTGGCCACCCCCTGCCAGACACCTTTAAAGTTTAATAAAATATTAAAGTTTAAGAGTGTCCGGCGGGGGTTCCACGACACTAAGTGTCTGGCAATGCATGACGTGATTTCTAATACTAAAATATAAAAAATTAGACTTTAAACTTTGATGTACAAATTTTTTACCCCTTTATTACCTGTTATCTCCTAAAGCCACCATGATCCAATCGAACGTTCCACCCAGTATTGGGGACAATACGCAGAGAAACATTCAGCTTTTATAAAATAACGAAGGTCGGGCACGCGCTGGCTCTCTCTATATGCGAACAAGTTAAAATAAACATTATAATATATAATACCTGTCCCGGCTTTACTCACGCGTTTAGTCGACGTTAGCTCAACTAGTTTCGAACCCATCCGGGGTCCTTTTTCAAGGGGGTCAGTCCACGCACGCGCCGCGGTTTTCACAACCGTGGGTTCGAAACTAGTCGGGCTAACGTCGACTAAACACGTGAGTAAAGCCGGGACAGATATATAATGGAAATCACTCACGATAGTTTAAACGTTAAAACGTTAAATAAACAGCTTTTAAAATTAATAAAATTTGAATTATGTACCATGTTTTTAAGAAAAGAATTTGACTGAAAATTATAACATTATTTATTTAGCATACAAACTAGCTGTATTATTAAATACATAGAACGTGTTCGTTAATATTTTAAGGTTAAAGAATTTAATTTTCAGTTTCCTACGCTATAGCGTGGGGTCCAATAACTGTTTTGTTATAACGTGAAAAAGTTTATTTATAGCTCACTCTTTGAAAACAAAACAATGGCAAAGTATTCGACTTTAGCACGTGTAGCTACTTCTGCTTTAATAAAAGCGCGAACAAAATTTTCACAAAAGACTTTTGTCTTAAATAATTCAAGAAAAAATACACGTGTTTTTAATAATTGATTGTTATATTTTGTTCCATATTTAATAGATTTTTTTTAAATTTATCCATACTTAATATTATAAATGCGAAAGTGTGTCTGTCTGTCTGCTAGCCTTTCACGGCCCAACCGTTCAACCGATTTTGAGAGATAGCTTGCGTCCCGGGGAAGGACATAGGCTACTTTTTATCCCGCAAAATTAAAGAGTTCCCACGGGATTTTAAAAACCTAAATCCACGCGGACGAAGTCGCGGGCATCATCTAGTCTACACTAATATTATAAAGAGGAAAACTTTGTTTGTTTGTTTGTTTGTTTGTACTGAATAGGCTCAAAAACTACTGGACCGATTTTAAAAATTCTTTCACCATTCGAAAGCTACATTATCCACGAGTAACATAGGCTATATTTTATTTTGGAAAAAAATAGGGTTCCGTAAGATATTTGGGTTTTTTCGGACACAAGGTGTAAAAAATCAACCAGAAAAGTTACTTATTTTGCGTACGCTGCCTAAACTATAAAAGATAGAACCATAAAATGTTCTAATTAATTGTAGATCTTATAAATATCTACAAAAAAGTCCGCGACACACTATACCCATCTATGTCGAGTGAGGCACAGCAACCATTTTTTTATTTAAAAATCTTGAATTTTTTTTGGACTACATTTAAACGCGTTTATTTTACTCATGCTATTAATCCTTATCAAAATAAATGATTTCATCACTAAGAACAGTTTATGGAGATAATATTTGGTCTTTGAATGATTAAAATTGGACGTTTGGTTTTGAAGTTATGGCGAAATTAAAATATTACGATTTCTGCTGCACGGCCCGTTGTATTATATAAAGAGGTAATGTCGTTAAGTTTGTTTGTAGGGGGTAATCTTTAGAACTACTGAACCGATTTTAAAAATTCTTTCACCAGTAGAAAGCTACATTATTCCTGAGTGACATAGGCTATACGGGATCTTTAAAAACCTAAATCTACGCGGGCGAATATTATATAAAGAGGTAATGTCGTTAAGTTTGTTTGTAGGGGGTAATCTTTAGAACTACTGAACCGATTTTAAAAATTCTTTCACCAGTAGAAAGCTACATTATTCCTGAGTGACATAGGCTATACGGGATCTTTAAAAACCTAAATCTACGCGGGCGAAGCCGCGGGGATCAGCTATTTATAATAAAATAGGATACAAGATATTTACATTTTCAGACTCTCGCCAAACTGGTGAGCCAGTTTTTGCTAGCGTGCTGGTTACACCCTGTATATTAAGAAACAATATGAATCTAAATATGTGAAAGGAAAAGGTGACTGACTGACTGACTGACTGATCTATCAACGCACAGCTCAAAATAATGGACGGATCTGGCTAAAATTTGGTATGCAGACAACTATGACGCAGGCATCCGCTAAAGGATATTTGAAAATTCAACCCCTATAGGGTGAAATAGGGGTTTGAATTTTGTGTAGTCCACGCGGATAAAGTTGCGAGCATAAGCTAGTTTAAAAATATAATCGACAATTTTATATTAATTACTCCCAGATGAAATCATTGAAAAGTATTTTTTTGAATTTTTTAAAACTATTTGTTCGTTATAATGGTCATAATCATTTATTTATTTTGCGGTAGGTACCTAAATGTATAATATTATTTACATGGGGTCTTAAAAATTAGGCAATCACATACCTATCCTGCGAAGCATGGCGTGCAAAGTTCGTTGAACCCAGCATCTCATCTCACCTTCTTAAAATATTATGTCATCGTTGGAGTTAGTATTTGACTAGTAGAAGTTAATTAAGTAGTATTACTTACGTGTTAAGCTCGAGGTCTAGACGGAACTTGTGGTTGAAGGCTTTGATGAGGAGTGACGTGCGGTGGAAGTGTTTGCCGGTCTGAAACAAAGAAGCGAATGTTCATACATGTTCAGGATAGCTGCGGTTATCCGGCCGCGTTGAGAAGGTCGCGCGTCGCCGGCTTGCGTATAAACGCGACCGCGGACATTCATTACACGACTACGAAAAGTGACCACGTCAGACGATTCTGTGTTCTAGTTAATTAATAATTGTTCTCTTAACACATCTAATTATATAAAATGATAAGGTGACTGACTGACTGACTGACTGATTGACTGACTGATCTATCAACGCACAGCTCAAACTACTGGACGGATCGGGCTGAAATTTGGCATGCAGATAGCTATTGCTCTGTTACTCATACCTATGTGACGTTTTGTCGGTCTCAACGACAGAGACAACGCTCTACGAAACCGATACATCAACCTTTGGAATCCCTTTTTAAAGGTCGACGTTCAATATTTTCTGCCGCGTACTGTACTGATTTTCTTGACTGACAGACATATAGACAACGAAGTGATAAGGGTTACTTTTTCTTTTTGAGATAAGGAACCCTAAAAATCAATTCGACAAAAGCTTTGGAGCACCGCCCGACTTTATTTGAATGTATGATTTCGTTTCAGTAAGAATTTCTTTGAGGGAAGTGCAGTCTAGTCGCAAAGGCTGTATCAATCGATTGCGCTTGTAACAAGCAGTCGGTCAGTCAGTCAGTCAGTCACCTTTTATATATTTAGACTAGCTTCTGCCCGCGGCTTCGCCCGCGTGGCCTACAGGAAACAATTTTTTTTTCAGAAACAAACATTATAACATCAGGACACGCACTCTGAGCAGCACCGAATAACACATATAACCTTCCAACCCCCATTTCATCCCTTTAGGGGGGGATTTTCTCATAGTCGTTTCTTAGCTGACACCTAACCTCAAGAAAAAACCTATTTTCCAAATTTCAAGTTAATAATATCAATAATTAAAACTTTCCCATACAATCTTTCATCCCCTATTTAACCACCCTTATGGGCAAATTTTCCAAAAATCCTGAAACACGTATTTCTTCATTTGTAATCGAAAACCCAAATACCAGTTTTCATGCAAATAACTTGAAAAATGACCGACTTTGATACAAACTTCCATCTCCCATTTAACCCACTTAGGGGTGAAATTTCGAAAAATCCTTTCTTAGTGGATACCTACTCTTCACTAAGAATAGACCCTCCAAATTTCATGTCTTTAGGACCAGCGGTTTAGGCTGTGCGTTGATATCTATGTCAGCCAGTCAGTCAGGACTTTGAATTTTATATATATAGATTACATTGCAGCTAGTTCTGCTTTGCCATTATTTCTTTTTTTTAATATAAAAATACCTTTACCCTGGCTTCATATAACCCGGGGCTACGTTTGTTTAATGGGAGACCGCAATAACATGCGATGCAGTTCTGAAAAAAAAAACGCTTGTCTTTGAAAACTCGTTCAAGCGTCGATTTCGTTTGAACCTATGCATGGAATTATTTCTGCGAAAAGATGGACTCAATTAGATTGTGAAAAAAAAATCATCTATTATACCCCATACCTAATAGTTAGATTGTTTTTACGTTTTTATTCCATGGCAAGTTAGCTCTTCACTATGATGTCCACATTTTATAATTTCGTCCACAGTTTTAGTCAAATCAGCAACTTTTTATCAAACGTCAAAACGCTCGCTTAGCATGGGAGCTTGTATGAAATACACAGATATGATGTCAAGCATTTTTGACGTCATTTGGCGTACTATTTTAGTTAAATCATTTAAAAATGATCATCAAACCTAAAACTAGCAGCCGACGTGGATTTTACAAATTTTGGAAGACCCTCTATTTAAGACCCGTAAGAAACTGAGAGTTCTCCATAATAAAGGTGTGTGAAGTCTACCAATCCGCACATGGGCAGCGTGATAGACTATGGCCAGACCCTTCTCACTCTGAGAGGAGACTCGTGCTCTGCAGTGAGCCGGCGATGCGTTGATCATGATGATTATGATGAAGAAACAATTTATTTTTGGCATAGTCATCATCGAAAATGTTTAGTGAAACAATCAGTAAAATCTTAGGCAGTATATATAGAAAATTCGCCGTCCTTGCCTCTTGGCCTGAAAAGCGAAAACAAGTCCGCTATATAGGTCAAGCGCGAGTGAGCGAGACGGATAAACACGTCATAACCAATTCTCTTTCACGGCAGAGTAATTATACAGTACTCCATGCTATGCGATACTTGAGCCATGCGGATTTAATTTCGTCGGATTTTTGAGTACTAATGTAATAAAATTTTACATACTTAAATTACGAAATTAAAAGAAAAGAAAATCTAAATATATGAAACGAAAAGGTCACTGACTGACTGACTGACTGACTGACTGACTGACTGACCGATCTATCAACGCACAGCTCAAACTACTGGACAGATCAGGTTGTTTGGCATGTGGCATGCAAATAGCTGTTATGATGTAGCATCCGCTAAGAAAGAGTTTTTGAAAATTAGGGGTTTGAAATTTGTGTAGTCCACGCGGACGAAGTCCCGGGAATAAACTAGTATATCTAATTTCTACTCTAGTGTTTTTATCACCACTATATCTTACATATTATCCAACATCTGACCATCAAAAAGAGTAATTTATTACCTATTTTGAACCTAAATCATTTGACTTTGACTTTATCAAATTCACGGTTGCCATTTTGCCCTTTACATGTGCTATGAGACCTACCTACGTGCCAAACTTCATGGTTCTAGGTCACCGAGAAGTACCCTATAGGTTTCTTGAGAGACAGACAGACAGACAACTAAGTGATCCTATAAGGGTTCCTTTTTACCCTTTGAGGTACGGAACGGAAAACAATAGAAAATTGTAATAAATGACAAGCAAAGAAAAAGCTGAGAGTCCGAAAAACAAATAAGACCCCCCAGTTGCCATAAAAAGGATGAATAACGTCCAAAATTGTGTTCCCAATTAAATTAGGGCCAATAAAACGTCAAAGGGACGAAGATACGAAGAAAACAATGTTAGACGCGCAGTTTAATATTTCCAAAATGAGAAGTGCTACTTGACTAGACAAGTATAAGGGCACCTTTGCGTTGTAAGACATTTCTTGGAACATCCTTAGTATTTCACTTAGAGTCAGAGTACGTCTGATGTAGCAGGTATTTCTGTACAGAGGCGAAGAATGCTTTATGAGGAGTTGTTATAGACGGTGACTTTTTACTACAAAAGAAAAACAGTTAAGGCGCTTTGCGTCCCAAAGGCCATTGCGGATGTTCAAAGAATCAAGTTTTGGTCTCAAAAACTACGCAACGCAAACAACTACTTATGCAATGCACTGTGCTGGCAGACAATATAAAAACCTTTTTTTTTTAATACTACTTATATAACAAATTAAATAGAATCCTAAACATTATATACGATATGCAACTCATTAAATGCAGGCAAAAAGTAACTAGTTTTCTAAATAATCTCAACTATATTGATACAGAAAATCTACTAAAATTACAAATTTAAATTTAGATATAAAGAAACACCCACAAACACACACACACACACACACACACCTATGCACACACTCACGACACATTGCATGCTAATTGTTTAGACTTATTTACAATTTGTTTTGTTAACACTTAATTTATGTTTGAGACTGAGAAGGAGGAGTGGGGACCCTGAGAAACAGGATTATTATTAGGAATAAATTTTCATTTCATTTCATTTTCAATGACTGTTATATGTATGGTGGAAATATTGTATTTTACACCTCCTCCTAACTAAATAGGTCATCAGATTCAAAATTATTTCACACATTATATTCATGTCCCAATTTCCTTTACACCTCAACATTGTAAATGGTTATAGTAACTCGTACTAGCTAAATTCACCTCTATGTCGAATAAATCACGATTCAAATTTGATTTGGTGTCAGAAATTCAATTCAGTGAAACGCGTAGAGTGCTCTTGGCTACATATCAAAATGTGGGGAACCTATCAGAGTTGTCATATTTTAATGACTTTTGTAACCCAGTGCGATTTTTACGGCCTAGTTTTTATTTTTGATGATATCCCTGGCGCAGTGGTGAGCGCTTTGGTCGTATTAGTGGGAGGTCCCGGGTTCCGAGGGGAAAATTGGATATTCACAATTTTTAAATTTTCACTGGTCTTCGAAAATTGGACTGCGGGAGTTCGCGCACGCGTGGCACAGGAGAAGGAGCTGCTCCGAAGTGCGGCAGTGACGACGGAGAAGGGGATGCGGAGAGGAGGAAGACGAGGAGGAAGGAAGCGAAGAGAATGAAGAGGACGCGACGAGCTCAGAGGAGGGAAGCGAGAGCTAGGTATCCAGATACGCAATGACAGGAGAGGATGTGGGAAACAGTAGATACCACGAACAGCGACGGCAATCTACCGTATCTGTGACGTCTGCCCCAGAATGGGGAGAGTGACCTGATGGGGACAAGGAAGCAGAAATAAAGAACTTGTAGAGAGAGAAGGCACCCCGGGAAAGAGCCACCGAGCAAGTACCGAACGGGCGCGTTTCGGAGGTTGGTGGGGCCATGGGTGGTGGTGGGTTGGTCGACGAAAATGTCGACATGGGCAAAAACACTAAATTCCACTCCAACAAAGTCACAGTTAACAGCTTGTAGTTAGTATAATATCTATAGAAACCGCTTCTGTGAGGCTAAGATTATTAGATTTCGTTAGCGGCTGCGGTACCCCACTGGCCTATATTTGCTATTGCCAGCCTAGCATTTGATACTGACTCTGAGAATGGAATTAAATCCAATGTTAGATTTAATTTAATAAAGATGGAGCTTTATGATAGAGCTTTCTCTGTAGTGTGGACTTTTTTATTTCTATTTATGATACAGTCTTACTCTTTACCAAATTGCATCAAAAGTAATTGGACTGTTGGGCCGTGAAAAGCTAGCAGACAGACAGACAGACACACTTTTGCATTTATAATATTATTAGTATGGCTTTTATTTTGCTGCCCTGGTAGCATATTTTTCTTGTGGATTTTAAATAGAAAAACCGGCCAAGTGCGAGTCAGGCTCGCGCAATGAGGGTTCCGTACTACAGTCGTATTTTTTCGACATTTTGCACGATAATTCAAAAACTATGATGCATAAAAATAAATAAAAATCTGTTTTAGAATGTACAGATGAAGACCTTTCACATGATACCCCACTTGATATAGTTATCTCACTTCGAAGGTTATTTCAATATAATAAAAGTTATTAACCAATTATTATTAGTTCATGACCACAATTTAATTTTTTTTTGTGTGATCTAACCCTAAATTCACGGTTTTCAGATTTTTCCCCAAATGTCAGCTATAAGATCTACCTACCTTCCAAATTTCATGATTCTAGGTCAACGGGAAGTACCCTGTAGGTTTCTTGACAGACAGACGGACAGACAGACAGACAGACAGACAGACAGACAGACAGACAACAAAGTGATCCTATAAGGGTTCCGTTTTTCCTTTTGAGGTACGGAACCCCAAAAAACTATTGCAAAAGTCGAGAGAAAGCGTTATAAGTTATTATTTAAACCAAAACTATAATATCTATAAGTAACTAGCTTATGCTCGCGACATCGTCCGCGTGAACTATATAATTTCAAACCCCTATTTTACTCCCAGGGGTTTAATTTTCAAAAGGTAGGCATTCTTTAAGAAAGGGTCCTTTCTTAAAGAATGCCTACGTTATAATAGCTATCTACTTGCCAAATTTCAGCCCAATCCATCCATTAGTTTCAGCTGTTCATGGATAGATCAGTCAGTCAGTCAGTCACTTTTTCCATTTATATATTTAGATGTTATGTTAATTGGCTTTTTAGGACCCATATCCCCAAATAAAGAACCAGTTCCCAATGAGACCCAGAGAGACCCAATAGGAAACTCTCTAGAAAATAAGCAAAGCACTGCGCTCAAGTCGTCTATTCTATATCAATCCTTGTTTGCCAAACAAAACTTTGTCCAAAGACAAATACTGCAATACTCTAGCATCGATTCCTCAGACATTCAATCTTTCTAAGCAATCGTAACATTGTAAATGGCTCTGAAGACCTTCAAAGAAAATTGAACCCTAAGATGAATTGATCAAGATTCAAAGTTGATTAAGGCTTGGAATTCGATTCCGTGAAACGGGTATCAAGTGCTCTTGGCTATAGAGGAAAGGTGGGATACCGCAGCCTCACAGAAATTTAATAACTTTAGGTGCTTCAGCCTCCCGGCGGCGGTTATTACGTTAACAGGTCAGATCACAGATGACCTTGGTTATAACCATTTTACATTGCGTTACTTACCTAACTGTATACCTAAGAGAGAACGCGCACTGCGGTGCGGCGACTCCTCAGAGAGAACGCGCACTGCAGTGCGGCGACTCCTAGGAGAGAACGCGCTCTGCGGTGCGGCGACTCCTAAGAGAGAACGCGCACTGCGGTGCGGCGACTAACGATTCGTTTTAGAATCCGCAAATTTAAATTTTAATCTATCAAAATCTGGAGCGGAATTGATCGCAGTGCGCGCGCTTTTATGTAGTTCTATAGTTCACAGAAGCTGTGATAGCCTAGTGGTAGGGAGGTCCGGCTTCTAAGGAGGTCGCGGGTTCGATCCCGGGCACGCACCTCTAACTTTTCGGAGTTATGTGCGATTTAAATAATTAAATATCACTTGCTTTAACGGTGAAGGAAAACATCGTGAGGAAACCTGAATGGCTGAGAGTTCTCCATAATGTTCTCAAAGGTGTGTGAGGTCTACCAATCCGCACATGGCCAGCGATGTAGACTATGGCCAAAACCCTTCTCACTCTGAGGGGAGACTCGCGCTCTGTAGGGAGCCGGTGATGGGTTGATCATGATGATGATGATAGTTCACAGATTTTGCGGGGGAAAAAACTCACGGCAATTTTTCGTAGTACGCGCTAACTGTTACTGTATACGTGTCTAGTGAAGAAATATAAGCTTTTAATAAAACTCATCCTTATAGTTAGGGATTTTTAATATCATTCGAATAAAACACGGCTGGCTAGTAGTTTGGATAAAATCTTTATGGTTGTAGACAATTGAGACAGCATGCTCGGAGTTCTTCTACGACGTAGAGGAACTCCGAGCAGAGTAGAGTCTACGTGAATAATATATTAGGAGATTCGTAGAAGAAAGATTGCTCAACGGCTTGCTACGCTGAAGTGGCAATGGGCATGGCCGTAGTCAAGAATAGATTTCTCGAGGGGTTTTATCAGGACCGGAACCGAATCCTTTTATGAGATAAAGCTATATCTAAGTACTTCATTCTAAACCAAGTAGGTATTTCTTCATTTTTAACCTTAAGTTACTGCATTTCAATCCGTTCCGTAACAAACATAATGTTAGTTTATTGGAAAAGTTATAAACAAGTTTCTGTTTTTTTTACACTAAAATAGTGTAAGGCGTTGTCTTAATACAACGAGATTACGCGATCGTCGCAAGTTCGCGCGAATTTTATTCGTACGAACGCGCGATCAAACATACTGATCTCGAATAGGTGTCCTAGTTCGCGCGATGACCTTGTTGCGGGCCCGGCTGAGTTTGTTGTGGGCTCTTCTCAGACCTGGACGCGATTGGAACCCTCGTAGCTTTAGTTTTAAGTTCGCGTGATAATTATCACCAATATATCTTACAAATCACAACAACAACAATACAAAATTTTTTGACCTCATTCCACCCTCTTTTTTCTACAACCGCATCGCGCGCCACCGTAAGGAATTTCACCCTCACCATCTGGGTGTCTGGTGCACTTCGACCGTCCGTTGCGGCAGGTCCTTCTTTCCACGCACGTGCAAACTGTGGAACCAACTCCCATTGGCGGTGTTCCCACTAGATTATAACATGGGGTTATTTAAGGGGCGGACCAACAAATTTCTAAAAGGCCGGCAACGCATTGGCGGCTCCTCTGGTGCTGCAAATGTTCATGGGCGGCGGTAATCACTTAACATCAGGTTAACCCGCCTGCTCGTTTGCTCGCTATATCTATTTAAAAAAAAAAAAAAAACCAACAACCGACTATCAAAAAGTGTAATTTATGATTGAATAAAGTATTTGAATTTGATCGCGAATTCACGTTCTATTTGACGCAAGCACGCGATGGTCGCATTCACGGAGTAGGTCGCATTACATCGCTCAGATGATCTCGTAATCGCGTTGTATGAGGACAACGCCTTACGAAACCACCTAATCGAATCACATCACGCCTAATACGGTTAAAAGTTACATCGTAAAGTGTGTGAGCAAATTTTATTACGTCAGAGTGGAGCCGTCGATTCGTATCGTGCGGACCAGTGTAACGAGGGTCCGTAATTTAATAAGCAGCACCCGAATTAGTGTGTAGTCTTCCAATAGTGTGAGTAACAAATTCCATTAACATCATTATGAGACGTTGACACTTTGCCGGTGTGTAAACATTGATTCTGTACATGATTCTTGAGGAAGATGTCTTTGTGGGCCGAGAGTTCGTGGGAAATTTTACACGTCGGCCAGAAAATATTTTAGGGGGTATGTATGCACTTATGTGAGCTTTTTTCACAGAGAATTCAATCTTAAGTGTACGCATAGGTTGCATGCATACAAGGTTTTGCATGAAAACAAAATCTTACAATGTTGGCGGGGGACAGGCGAGAATGCTTTGTTGTGATTGGTGGACTCAAAAGTCACGTAATCAAGACAATGTGCGGAATGAGGGTACCTACCGAACGGGCGTGGGCCGACTTTTATACTAAGCATCTGCCTAAACTTGGCGATCGGGGGTGTCCGGCTATTAGGCGTCTTAGATAGGTGGTGGTCTGTGGTTTTTTAGGGTTCCGTACCTCAAAAGGAAAAACGGAACCCTTATAGGATCACTTTGTTGTCTGTCTGTCTGTCTGTCTGTCTGTCCGTCTGTCTGTCAAGAAACCTACAGGGTACTTCCCGTTGACCTAGAATCATGAAATTTGGCAGGTAGGTAGATCTTATAGCTGACATTTGGGGAAAAATCTGAAAACCGCGAATTTAGGGTTAGATCACACAAAAAAAATTAAATTGTGATCATGAACTAATAATTAGTATTTTGAACTTTCCAAGTGAGTGACTATATCAAGTGGGGTATCATATGAAAGGTCTTCACCTGTACATTCTAAAACAGATTTTTATTTATTTTTATGCATCGTAGTTTTTGAATTATCGTGCAAAATGTCGAAAAAATACGACTGTAGTACGGAACCCTCATTGCGCGAGCCTGACTCGCACTTGGCCGGTTTTTTATACCACCATAACTTTTAAATTCCTGAACAGTTTTGAATATATGGGGTATCGATCGTTAGAATGTTAGAAATCCTTATATTATCACCCCGAGAGACTCTGACTATAAATTCGAAAAAATTAAATGTGGTGGCCGAATGGTTCCATTTTCGAAGATGACAAATTTTTTTGCAGGGCAACCGCGTTTTTCATCCATCCAGTAGTTTTTGCATGAAAGAGTAACAAGTATACACATGCACTTATACACTCATACAAAACTTTCGTCTTTATAGTAATAAGTGTGATGGGTAGTGATGTTTGAGCTACATACAACTTACCAACCTAGGTATGAGGCAGATTTATCATAATGTAAGGGTTCTGTTTGCTGAAGCGATCTTGAGCGGAGTGATATAGTGGGCGTGCTCAATCTTTGCCATTATTTACGTATGCCCACTTTAAATGCCCCTTTAACAGCGTCCTACGCAAACTGGGAGGCTTTAACATGTGTAAATACACTGACAATGTTACATATATCATGTTCTTGTCCAAAATTCCTCAGTGCTTGAAGACCAAAGTTTTCGAACAGTGCGTGTTGCCAGTGATGACATATGGATCTGAGAGATGGTCGCTAACTATGGGCCTCATAAAAAAGCTCAGAGTCACTCAGCGGGCGATGGAGAGAGCTATGCTTGGAGTGATCAAATCAGAAATGAGGAGACGTAGGAGAAATAGAGTAACCGACGAGTAGCTCAACGGGTTGCGAAGCTGAAGTGGCAATGGGCAGGGCACATAGTTCGTACAACCGATAGACGTTGGGGTCCCAAGGTGCTAGAATGGCGACCTCGCACCGAAAGAGACAGTGTTGGAAGACCCCCCACTAGGTGGACGGACGACATCAGACGAGTCGCAGGGAGCCGCTGGATCCAGGCGGCGCAAGACCGTGGCGTGTGGAAGTCCCTACAAGAGACCTATGTCCAACAGTGGACGTCTATTGGTTGATGATGATGATGATGATGATGTTGTTGTAGAGATATACTAAAGGCCGAAATTAATAATCAATCATAATCTTTATATATAAAAATGAATCGCTGAATGTGTTGCTGATCGCAAATCTCGAGAACAGCTGAACCGATTTCGCTAATTCTTTTTTCATAATATTCCTTGAAGTACGAGGATGGTTCTAACGAAGAGAATTTTTTTTAAAAATTCCTGAAAAAATAATGGACTGTTAGGCGGTACGAAGTTCGCTGGGGCAGCTAGTTTTAAATACATATCAAAAATTGCGAACTGACTGGATTCGAACATACGTCTTCTGGATTCGCGCCCGACGCCTTGCCCGCTAGGCCACGGCACTTTTGCTGCCAGTGACAATGAATGGTGAAGGAGATACCAGGTTGAAAATTTCTTGGGTAAATGTATCCTGTAGAATACCGACCATAGAGCAGAAACAAAGAGGAGTTGGCCTAAGCAACTGTGCACTGTGTATTTCAACTAGGTCCTGACGTCATCACTGTGGGCGGGGCCTTAGTTAGTATGCTGTCTGCGTTCGTCAGGTTCACATATATTGAGACTCGTATTATCGGTGTGTTTTCGCGTTTTTAAGAACAAAAGGATGAAGTGTTGTGTTTTATCGTGTCAAAGTTATTCAGACAGACGTTCTGATGCTATGAATGGTATCACATTTCATTTGTAAGTAATTTTATACGTAATTATTAAATTGTTTCTACACTTATTGACATCTAGTGTGAGATAGCTGAACTATGTAGTAACATCAATATATCGATGTTAGGTCGCTAAGCGAGTAGTTTTGCTACTAACCCGCAGATGGAAAATTGAGAAGTGGGCGGCGTTCCACAACCCCTCACCCCGCAAAATGTCACTCGATATTTCATAGGGAAATCTTAATACAACATCTCCTCTTTGTTTCTGCTCTATGATACCGACAGACGGGCAACTTTTAATTTAAACTACTTAGAACATTTTTGTCTAACTTAAAACACATCAAAAAGTTAATCACACCGTTATCGTTACAACAAAGTGACTGTCATAATATAAATACTAGAAATAAAAATAAACTTGTAATTCCCGCCTCTAGGCTCAGTAAAGTTAGCAATTCATTTGCTCGTAATTCCATACGTTTCTATAATAAGCTTCCAGAAGACATATTGGAGATGTCTCTCAACAAGTTCAAAGTTTTCATAAAACGTAAACTAATTGAAAAATCCTATTACAATGTAAAGGATTATTTAAATGATAAGCAAGCTTGGGAATGAGTTGCTTAACGACTTTGTGATAGTTCTAATAAGTTTCAATAAATTTGTAAAGTGGTGATAATAAAAAGAATACCCGGCTGAGTTTGTTGTGGGCTCTTCTCAGACCTGGGCGCGTTTGGAACCCTCGTAGCTTTAGTTTTAAGTTTGCGTTATAATTATCACCACTATATTATCTTACAAATCTAACACTATACCAGACAATCAATAAGAGTAATTTATTACCTATTTTGAATAAATCATTTGACTTTGACTTTGACTTTGAATCAATAAAACAACAGCTTTCCCAGTTCACGGATATTTTGTGAATTAATTTAATCTAATTCTATATTTTCAAGCGATGTAAACGACTTTCGTATTGTCTTAAGCGATTGTTTACCTAAACTTTTGTCTTCATTTACCCTTTCAAAATTAATTACGTTGAAGCCCAAACTTTCGGAAATCAAAGACAACATCCAAATTTTTAGTCCCAGATATGGAATTTAACTATCTATAAATATATAAAAGGAAAAGGTGACTTACTGACTGACTGATCTATCAACACACAGCTCAAACTACTGGACTGATCGGGCTGAAATTCGGCATGCAGATAGCTATTATGACGTAGGCATTCGCTAAGAAAGTATTTTTGAAAATTGTACCCCTAAGGGGTCACAAATAGGGGTTCGAAATTTGTGTAGTCCACGCAGACGAAATCGCGACCATAAGCTAGTAAAATATAAGGCCATTCATGTATGTATGTATGTATGTATATACTTTATTGCACCACAGAAACACAAATCACAGGTTACAAAAAGAAATCTTAATAAGTAGGTACAAAAAGGCGGTCTTATCGCTAAATAGCGATCTCTTCCAGACAACCTTAACGCTAGGGAAAAAACGAACAAATGGACAATGGGAGGTGGTGTAAAATAAACCTAAATACCAATAGCTAAATAAACTAAACCATATAATAAGAATATAAAATACATATTGTTAATACACTAATACATACAAATAAAGTATAATAGACATACATAAGACTACATAGATATATATACACATATAGATTTAAATAATAAACTATGCCGTGGTCATTCATGGTCAGGCCAGGCCATGGTTACCATATTCTTGCAATTATTGAAGTAACAGGATGGAATCGATCAGACCAGTGGAAGTTGTTCTCATCCCTTCATCAACTAGAACAAAGCTGATGATCTTCAAACGGCTGAACAGATTTTCTTGGATCATAGCTAAGAACACTCCGGATAAAGTCCCCTTTCAAACAAGAACCGGCCAAGTGCGAGTCAGACTCGCGCATCGAGGGTTCCGTACTACAGTCGTATTTTTTCGTCATTTTGCACGATAAATTAAAATCATTATACGTAAAAATAAGTAAAAATCTGTTTTAGAATGTAGGTACAGGTGAAGTCGAAGATGGAATGTTGACGACATAGGGAGAAACTCGCCCGGTGTCTTGCGGTACGATGGTAGAAAGGTGAAGGTGTGGTTGAAGAAGTTCACACAGTGTGAAAATAATATCAACCCGAAACTTGTCGAGGATTTCAGACACAACACCGGCGATAAATTCCGAATGTAAAACGATCGACCTTTGTTATGCCCTAAATGCACAGATTTTTCCCGCTTTGTGTGTATTTTTCCTTGAAACGACACCGTTTGAACCGCTTTGGGTCTATTTGTATGAAGCTAGGGGCAACCAGTTTGCGTAGGACGCCGTTAAAGGGGCATTTAAAGTGGGAATACGTAAATAATGGGAAAGATTCAGCGCACCCTCTATATAATTTTGTCCTCGATCTTTTTTGGAGTTCCGTACCTCAAAAGGAAAAAAGGAACTCTTATAGAATCACTTCGTTGTCTGTCTGTCTGTCTGTCAAGAAACCTACAGGGTACTTCCCGTTGACCTAGAATCATGCAATTTGGCAGGTAGGTAGGTTTTATAGCAGACATAAGGTGAAAAATCTGAAAACCGTGAATTTAGGACTATAATATCACATAAAAAAATAATCAGTGCCTCAAGACGAAAGTCTTTAACCAGTGTGTTCTTCCCGTCCTCACCTATGGTGCTGAAACGTGGACACTAACAAACGGCCTTGTCCACAAATTCAAAGTCGCTCAGCGAGCTATGGAGAGGGCTATGTTAGGAGTTTCCTTGAGGGACAAGATCAGAAATGAGGAGATCCGCAGGAGAACCAAGGTCACTGACATAGCCCAAACTATTAGCAAGCTGAAGTGGCAGTGGGCAGGTCATGCCTGTCGTAGAGGCGATGGCCGTTGGAGCCGGAAAGTCCTTGAGTGGAGACCGCGTTTAAGCAAGCGTAGTGTGTGACGCCCTCCAGCACGATGGACCAACGATATAAAGAGGCTGGCGGGAAGTGGCTGGATGAGGAAGGCTGAGGACCGGGTGTGGTGGCGCTCTTTAGGGAAGGCCTATGTCCAACAGTGGACGTCCACAGGCTGATGATGATGATGATAAAAAAATTAAGTTGTGGTCATGAACTAATAATTAGTATTTTCAATTTTCGAAGTAAGATAACTACATCAAGTGGGGTATCATATGAAAGGGCTTTACCTGTGCATTCTAAAACAGATTTACTTTTATTTCTATGCATCATAGTTTTTGAATTATCGTGCAAAATGCCCAAAATAATACCCGAGTACGGAACCTTCGGTGCGCGAGTTTGACTCACACTTGGTCGGTTTTTTTTGTTGTTGATCCGTCGTGTAATAAAGTAAGACAATGAAATTAAATCTTGCAACATTGGAAGTGAGAAAAGGCAAAAATAATTTAGGAAGTAAGTAGCCATTTAAAGAACCTGCCGAAACTTAATCTTCCCGATTACCCTTCGCATCTTTATTACTTGTAATAAGACATTAAAATAGACCCTCGGTGAGAATGATGGATTCTGCACCGTCCTCCGTGAGGTTTTTCCTTTCGTCTTCGCCTTTTTGTCTAGCGAGATTACGTCTTTGTTATAGTAGACGAACAATGGCAACGGTTTTCATAGAACCTTTTTTGTAGTTTGAAGTCTCAAACTAAACTTGTAATATTATCTAGGTCACTCTGTTGAGGAGATGGACACAAAAGATCGGGTTATTTAGGGGATATTGTTGAATGAATGCAGTCATAACTTGATGTAGGCTTTTGAGTTGATTTTGTTCCACCACAATTCACCATAGTTAGGAAACTTGTAACGAAACGTTGAAGTTTTACCTGCACTTGCAGGCGTCAAATGTTACCTACATTTGACGCTAGGTAGGCTATAAAACGACTAAGTATCTTTGATTTCATTCATGGATGCGGAAGTAATAATGAGAAGGTTTCCATGCAACGTTCGAGAAAATTTTCTTAGATGGCGCTGAAAACTTCCACCACTAAAGATGAAAAATAATACCTATACCTATATCATCTATGCTTTAAATTTTTTAATTGAAATCGGATGCGAAATTAATTAAATTGTTGTACGACGTACTTCTAATTTCCATGATTTTTGACAGATGTCGATTCAGGATCAAAACCTAGAATTTCTTCACTGAAGCTCATTTTGGTTCTACTCGGTAAATCTTTGATGCCGAGTATGACTGGGAAATATCTTTATTATAAGAAAAACTTGGGTTTATTTTAATTATTTAATATGCAGCGATACCTAAGTTTAATGTTACATAACATGCCTAGCGGTCGTTGGTACAGTTTTTGCATTTCACCACGGCGAGTGTCTCATGTATCGGTATAAGTAAGGTATATATAAGCTAAGGTGTGCATTTGCGAAAAAAAAAGTAAAGGTAACTCGTATTCGTAAATTGCAAGAACCGTACTGTGTCGTTAATACTGTGTTGTGACATGCAAGATTTTTAAAATTATTGAGCTAAAAGAATTACATCGTCTTTTGACAGAAGCTAGTTTTTAAGTACACAAGAGTTGATAATATAAAAACCTGATTTTTAAATCCCGATCAAATCTCCAAAGTTGAAAAACTTGGGAATGTTTAACGAACGTCAAAACAACCTTTTATGCCCTCAAACTTTCTGATATCGAAGTCGAAGTTGCGAAGCAATTTCTTATAGTACACTCACTGAATATCGGAGCCTCGTTAGATCTCTTTGTGCTTCGATGAGTTCTCTAACAGTCCTTTCTATAGTTTCATTTTGTTTAGACTTTCTAACTCATTGGGTTCCGTACGTCCGGAGGAATAAAACGGAGTTATTTGTGTGTTTGTCTGTCTCCCGACCGCCACAGACTACTTGCTCCAAATCTACTGAACCGATTAAATTGAAAGGTACTTAACTACCCTATACATAATAATTATGACTTTATATAACCCAAACACGACATATCTAAATATATAATAGGAAAAGGTGACTGACTGACTGACCTATCTATGAACGCACAGCTCAAACTACTGGACGGTTCGGGCTGTTTGGCATGCAGATAGCTATCATGCCGCAGGCATTCGCTAAGAAAGGATTTTTGAAAATTGAACCCTTAAGGGTCACTCCCTTAAGGGTTCAATTTTCAAAAAAGGGGGTGAAAAAGGGGTTAGAAATTTGTATAGTTCCACGAGAACGAAATCGCGAGCCTAAGCTAGTTAACGTATAGGTATTGATATTTGAATATGAACCGTGCGAAAACATCACCAAATTCACCAAAAACAAACACACTTTCACATTTAAAATAAGGGTTCTGATAATAAGGGTACTGATAAATAGCGCTCCCTGTTACTTCAAGACATGAAACCTAAATCCCCTCGGACGAAGAAACCCGAGCCCCTTTTATTTACACTTCCACTTTTAGCACACCACTTGATAAATTATTTCGAAAATGCTCAAGAGTACCACAGACTTGATATAGCTAGATGCCGCATTTACATTAATTAGTACGAAACCAAACATCCTATTTATATGCATAATTATATATTTCTACCTTTTTAGAGTTTCGTACCTCAAAAGGAAAAACGGAACCCTCATAGGATCACTTTGTTTTCTGTCTGTCTATCTGTCAAGAAACCTACAGGGTACTTTCCGTTGACTTAGGATCATGAAATTTGGCAGGTAGGTAGGTCTTATAGCAGAAATAAGGGGAAAAATCTAAAACCCATGAATTTAAGGTTACATCACACAAAAAATAAATTATGGTCATGAACATTAGTATTTTCAATTTTCGATATCATAATATGTAAGAGCTTTATCTGTGCATTCTAAAACAGATTTTTATTTATTTTTATGCATCATAGTTTTTGAATGATTATACAAAATGTCAAAAAAATGCGACTGTAGTACGGAACCCTCGGTGCGCGAGCCTGCCTCGCAATTGGCCGGTTTTTGATTTTCATTTTTTGAAACTAAATTAGTAGGTACCTAATTGTTACATATGAAAAAGCTTTTCATATGATTTTGCACATGCTACCTGTGAAATGATCTATACCTAGTAATTAGGTAGGAGGTACCCGTAGATAGAGTAATAAAGGTAGATACAGGAACGTTTGCTTTCTCATTCACACTAAAAAAAAAGCACAGATAAAGTTACTAATGTGATAAACAGAGACGCAGCTAACCTATTTTTTGTCCCTTATCGTGTAACTGGTTTTTTTCAAAAATACATACAACTGCCTTTTATGTATACAAGGCATGCAACTTTAGTTGCGAAACAAACTTTGAGAATTCGTGGCGTAATAATTGTATTTCTCATGAGTTATTTACTTGTTTTCACATAAAAAACGTTTAATACAAATATTGTTGATCGGTTAATACAAATATTATTATACTACTAAACAATGGTAATAATAATTGTCGTGTTATTCATCGTTACGTCGTGCTATCGCTATCTCATACGCGGTTACACAGTACTTAAATCTATCTATTATTCTATCTACGAAGGCACCACATTCCATCATTAGCGGCCATTGAAAGATATGTAAGTTAATGAAGGTAATATTCATTTGCTCATTTTCTACCCACACACTAAAGAGAGCTATATTAACTTGATTCCATGGATAGGGTATAGACGGACGGCTTGCGGCATCTAGCTACTCCTAGTCTATGGTCACCCATTATTTCGGTAGAGCATGATAAAATTTCCGGGACAGGGAAAACATTACCGGGAAGGGTACAAGGTAATGAATCAATTCATGAGTGCTGTGATTTAGGCCCAAGGTCGTAGGGGTCGGTTTTTAATTAGGTAAAGAGGGTTAGGCTATGCGTCGACACATACCGTCTTTCCATTGTTTTTCGGGCTACCCGCAAAAATAGCTCGGCGATTTACGATGCCGTTTTTCTGTCATTAATTTGTAGTCGGGGCTTTGGAAGATACTATTTTTAGTTTGGCGTACGTGGGTAATTATGGAGTGGTAAGAAAAAATACTAAGCTATACTAACTGTGGTAGGCTAGTGGTTAGGACGTCCGCTTTCTAATCGGGAGTCGGGGGTTCGATCCCGGGCACGCACCTCTAACTTTTCAGAGTTATGTGCGTTTTAAGTAATTAAATATCACTTGCTTTAACGGTGAAGGAAAACATCGTGAGGAAACCTGCATGCCTGAGAGTTCTCCATAATGTTCTCAAAGTTGTGTGAAGTCTACAAAATCCTTCTCACTCTGAGAGGAGGAGCCGGTGATGGGTTGATCACGATGATGATGATGAAGAAAAAATACAAAGTATATTCTTATTTAAGGTTTCTGCTATGAGTATAAGTCCCGCAAAATGCTAATGATCATAAAATTGATAAGTTTCGAGCTGATAGTATATTTTTATTTCAGCTGACGTCAAAATGACGTCATTTAGATGTTAATAAGACATGGTTCCAGCGCAATAGCAATTTACGGGACTTACGAGCTGAGTGGAGAATAGAAAATGTTATGCTCTTTAAAATAAGGTAGCTTATGGAGGAAACTTTATCCATGCAAGAAATTATACTTAGTTTCTTTATCTTACAAGCAATAAAATTCGTAAGGTTCGGCGGTTCAAACCCCACCCTTTGTGGTATTATCGTTACGGTTAGTTGGAACGAAAGGGGGAATATTAGTCAAACAATCTTTAGTGATCAGACTGATAGATTGGTAGAAAAAGATAGAGAAAAGTAGATATTGGTTTTATGTTTTGCCAATCATATTCACATTTATATAGGAATACTAGCTTATTCCCGCGACTTTGTCCGCGTGGACTACACAAATTTCAAACCCCTATTTTACCCCCCTTACGGGTCGATTTTTCAACGATCCTTTTTTAGCGTATGTCTTCGTCATATCTAATAGCTAGAAATAGTTTTTTTTAGAAATAGTTTTTTATTTGCCAGAATGTGGTACAATTTGGTCTTAAATCTATTTTGAGCCCTTGACATTCAACCAATAATTTGGTGTGCAACTTATTATAGTAACTACATTATCATAGAATAATAAAGTGTGAAAATTAACAATCAATAATCTACTTAACTTATTTATATTTAAATGTATCTATCTGGAAAGTACCTAATGTTAACAATATGATTTTATTCAAATATAAAAAACCCCTGTCAAGTCAATAATAATTATTAAAAAAAAAAAGAAGTATACATGTTCATGAGTTAAAAAAATAGAAATAACAATCTTAGAATAACACCACAATACTTAAGGTCATATCCATATCAATGAGTCAGTCATATCAATCATAAATTATTAAATATAAACATTTTATCCGCCTCTTTAAAATTAAAAAAAAAAGTCACTTATAAGGTTTTAGATACTCCTTAATTGAATAGTAGCATTTCTCTAATAACCATTTATTTAAGAATGATTTAAGTGAAGGCAGTGACATTACTTTAACATGGGGAGGAAGGTGGTTAAATATGGTTATTGCCATGCAATATGAATTATTTTGAAATAAGCATAATTTTATGTGAGGCAGTATCAATCTGTCTTTGTGTCTTGTTCGTTTTCCAAGTTCATCTCCATGTCTGGTGAAAAGATCAGGGTTCTTTTTTACAAAAATGCACATTTCCTTTATATAAATACAAGGCAAAGGGAGTATGTTAAGGGACTTAAACAAGGGTTTGCAACTATCCATATAATGTGCACCGCATATTGCCCGTATACACTTTTTTTGTACTCTGAATGCTCTGTCTATGTCAACTGAGTTGCCCCAAATTATCAAACCGTAAGTAAGCACAGATGATACATAGCCATGGTACGCGCTCAAGACAGCTTCTCTAGTGGCTACTTTCCTTAACCTTTTTAAAGCGAACACAAATTTATTAATTCTACTACATACATTGTCAATATGTTTTTTCCAGTTGCAATGTTTATCAAGTTCAATACCTAGAAATTTTGTTGATTCCACTTCACATATGACACAGTTATTACAATGTATCTAAAGAGGAATATCTTTAGCTTGAACGCTTTTAAATGCCACCATTTTTGTTTTTGCTACATTAAGTTTTAGATTATTTTTATCTAACCAGTCTGTGATCCGTCTAATAGTTAAGTTGATATCTGTCTCAAAAGTTTTTTCGTCAGTACACTTAATTAAAACAGTGGTATCATCAGCAAAGAGGATGGTTTTGTGGTGAGTTACATCAGGAAGATCGTTTATATAAAGTAAGAATAAAATTGGTCCTAAAATGCTTCCCTGAGGTACACCGGTTTTGTTAGACTTAAACGTGGATTGGTAAGTGTGTTTTACGCCGTTTACGATTTTTGTTATCTGTGTGCATTGCACCCTTTCAGTCAAATAGCTTTTAAACCAGTCTTTTGCAATTCTACGAATTCCGTAACGTTCCAGCTTTGACAGAAGTATATCATGGGACACAAAATCAAATGCCTTGCTCATGTCTAAGAAAATGGCTACTATGGGGATTCGATGGTTAATGCTCTCAGTTATCAATTTAATTAGCTTAAAACATGCTTTCGTAGTTGAACTATTTATCCGAAATCCAAATTGATCTTCATTTAATATATTAGTTTTAGTTATAAAGTTATTTAGCCTAGTGTACATGGCCTTCTCAAAAATCTTCGAAAATATAGTTATTAAGGTAATGGGTCTATAGTTAGACATTTCAGCTTTATCACCTTTTTTAAATATAGGATTTACAACTGATATCTTTAAGTGTTGTGGAAATTTACCACTTTCAAAGGATAAATTAATTAAATGGCTTAGTGGGTGACAAATATGTACCGCTATTTCTTTAACAATATCAGTTCTTATGTTGTCATATCCTACAGATTTAGAATTATTGAGTGACATGATTAGTTTATATACCTCTAATGGATTACTTGGCGAGACAAATAGACTCACACTTTTATGATCAATGAGGTTATAAGATTCACTTTTAGTTACCTGTTGTGTTTTATTTGTAATTTCTATGAAGTATTTGTTAAATTCTTCAGCAATGTTTTGTGTATCAGAAATTTTTATATCATCTTTTTTAATATGTTCTATGTTAGATTTTTCGATATTATTTGTAGTTATATTTTTTATAACCATCCATGTTGATTTGCATTTATTACGTCCACGAGTGATCATAGTAGCGTTTTGTATTTTCTTTGATGTATTTATACATTTCCTCAAAAGTTTGTTATAGCCAAAGTATTGGTTTTTATTTAGCGCTTTATTAGTTGCTGATTTTATATATTTTAGATAAAGTCGCCTCTTTGTTACGCTGGATCTTTTTATTCCTTTGGAGAGCCAAAACAATTTAGTTTTTCTATTAACATGTTTGATGCGTATTAGGGGGGAAGCATAAATTGTAGAATAATGTTATTAGATCAGAAAATATATCAAAAGCCATTTCAAGTCTAGATTCAGAAGTAACCTCCATAAAAGATAATGCTGATATGGCGTCTACAAACTTACGTCTATTATCTTTAGAGTAGTCTCGCTTAAATTCGTACCATTCTGCATCAATATTCGATTTGACAGTAAATGAAAGTGTTTGGGCAGTTTCATGGTCAGATAATCCTAGCATATGTATATTGCTTTTAACCGGTTTTATATTGCTCGCAAATAAATCAATACATGCAT
The DNA here is from genome assembly GCF_902806685.2 of Maniola hyperantus. Taxonomy (NCBI): domain Eukaryota; kingdom Metazoa; phylum Arthropoda; class Insecta; order Lepidoptera; family Nymphalidae; genus Maniola; species Maniola hyperantus. The sequence goes on along the minus strand of NC_048538.1, from coordinate 16,982,668 downwards.
TTCGTCTTGTAGGAGCATTAATATGTATTTCTAGGTTATAGTTATATAGTATTTCTTTTAGTTCTATACTGAATTTGTCATCATGCAATGTATTAATATTCCAATCACCACATATTACTATTTGATAGTCTTTATTAATTGAAATTTTGTCTAAGAGCAACTTAAGTTTTCCAAAAAACATTGTAATGTTATCATATTTTGGTATTCTATATATGCAGCATATTATAAGATTGAAGGACGAAATTTCTGTTGCGCAACATTCGAATTGATAATCGCAGGCCAACCCTTGAGGGATTTTAACAGATTTAAATTCTACACTTTTTTCGACTAATATGCATGTACCGCCTCTTTTTTCTTTCTCTCTCGAGTAACAGGAAGCAAGTTTATAGTTGTTTAATTTAAGATAGTTTTCATACCCCTTTTTTATGAAAGTTTCGCTGAGACATATTATTTCTATATTTATATTCTGTTTTCTTAGGTCTTGTAACGCAATCTCGAGGCAGTTCATCTTGCTAAGTATTGATGCAATATTTTGATGTAATATGGTGATGTTATTGGTATCTGTTTTATGGGTCACGAAAAAACTTTCTGTCATGTTGATTTGTAGTAATTTTTTTAAAGTAGGTCGGAGTTGTTATTTTAGGTGAATCAATAAGTTTTTCTGCCTTGTCGCTATTTACCTGTTTGAAATAGTACGGTATGGTTCCCTTCTTATACTCTTTATGTGGACTACTACTGTTTTTTTGTTTATTGAAGTAGTACGGAATAGTCCCTTTTTATATTCTTTAATTGTATTGTTTCCGTATGTCTTATTTTTATTAAGAAAAAAAAATAGAAGCATAAAAAAAAAGTCAAAAAAAAAAAAAAAAGTCTAATAGGCACCGCGGATTGAACCCTCGACTTTTTAGAGTCAGTCCGCCGCACTACACAATACTCCAACGCTCCTATGAACATTCATGCGAATTCACTAGTCTGTTAGCACTTATTCTAATTGTCTTCAATGTCAAACGTGTACGTCGAGACAAGGTAATCGAGCGGCCGGCACTCAGCTGATTCGCACAAGTGATTCACATAATTACCTACCCTACACTTTTGTATCTAGCTAGCTAGCTAGCTAGGTAGGTATCTGCATGCCCAGCCCAATCCGTCCAGTAGTTTGAGCTGTGTGTTGATAGATCAGTCAGTCATCCAGTAAGCTTTTTATATTATATAATACTAGCTGATGCCCGCAACTTGGTCCGCGTGGATTTAGGTTTTTAAAAAAGGTTTCCCTTGGGAACTCTTTAATTTTCCGGGATAAAAAGTAGCCAATGTCCTTCCCCGGGATGCAAGCTATCTTTATACCAAATTTCGTCAAAATCGGTTTAACGGTTGGGCCGTGAAAGCCTAGCAGACAGACAGACATACAGAGAGACGGACAGACAGACACACTTTCTCATTTATAATATTAAACTATGGATATTAGTATGGATTTAGATTCATATTTCGTATTATTGCCGAAATTTTCCGAAATTTTATTGTTTCTTTTCCAATTACATTAAAAGAAATCCTCAAAGGAACCTCAAAGACAAACGGAATAAAGAGAACGGTTCAAGTACAAACGAAGAAAGAGATTTTTATTTTGTCTCAGTGTATGAAAACAACACTCGGTTTGAGGTAAGTGCTTAGGCCATAATACTTGAGCATTCTAGAAACACAGAGATACACCGCTGGCCAAATTGAGTAGGCCATTAGTTCTCGCAGTTTCTTTTATTTTTATCCGACTGCGGCAATGCCAGAAAGAAGGTACTAGCTTATGCCCGCGACTTCGTCCGCGTGGACTACACAAATATCAAACCCCTATTTTACTACGTTAGGTGTTGAATTTTTAAAAAACCTTTCTTAGCGGATGTCACCGTCATAATAGCTATCTGCATGCCAAATTTCAGCCCGATCCGTCCAGTAGTTTGAGTTGTGCATTGATAGATCGGTCAGTCAGTCAGCTTTTCATTTTATATAAACTCAAACTCAAACTCAAGTTATTTATTCAGAATAGGTAAAATGTTACGGTTACTGATTGTCAAAATTGTTAATTTGTTTTTATTCATGATTATAACATAAAAAAAAATATAAACATTGTTTGAAATGCTCAATATTTTTTTAACTAGCTTATGCCCGCGACTTCGTCCGCGTGGACTACACAAACTTCAAACCCCTATTTCACCCCTTTAGGGGTTGAATTTCCAAAAATCCTTTCTTAGCGGATGCCTACGTCATAATAGCTATCTGCATGCCAAATTTCAGCCCAATCCGTCCAGTAGTTTCAGCTGTGCGTTGATAGATCAGTCAGTCACCTTTTCTTTTTATATATACAGATAATATTTAAAATATTGCTAAAATTTGATCAGTTCAAACGCCGCCATTTTACACGGGCTTTGAATGACGTCACGATTAGCTATTTTGCACTTTTAATTAATAATTTATGCACTTAAAAACGAACTACTAAATACTAAATACTGGTTGCGCTTTAATGACGGGACAATAAAGATTCGGGGAAGAAAAATCAAGTAAATTTAAACCACACGCATATTCCTTACTCTCACCTTGCTACATCAAACTAACGAAACATAAATAACTACTCGTAAAAAAAGTCACGAGGGAGCACTTTTCGCGGCCGCGAGTGTACGTGAACGTTTACGCATTTTAGCTAAAACGTTTGCTACGCCTGTCTTGAGATTTGCGTGTTTCTCGTGATGCATCGCGTGGGCCCTTAACAGCTTTTGTTTTTATTTTATTCTAGCTAGAACTTTATCTCAGACTTTTTATATTACCTATCTCAAAGAGCGCCGGTCTTAAGTATCAGGTAAGTACCGAAGCCATAGAAATAGACAAGATTTTTCTCTTTAATTTATGAAAGAATAAAACCGGCCAAGTGCGTGGCGGGCCACGCGCTGTGTAGGGTTCCGTAGTCACAATCCTCGAAAAACAGATGTAACTCCTTAACCTGTGAACCCTACTTAGCCATGATAGTTTTCCTTTAAAATTGATTATATATACTACTGCTGTGATTTTTTTCACGTTCCTATATACTACCATTTGGCTGATAGAGGGGAGGGGGGAGGGGGGTGGGGGAACACTTGACTCTAATAAAAATTAACACTTTAAAACATCATATTTTACAAACGGATCTAGTAATCAAAAAATGATGTTCCCAGACCCACAGTATTTTTAAAAGACCTATTCAACGATACCCCACACTATGGGGTACACGAGAAAAAAAAAGTTCATCCCCACTTTACATGTAGGGGAGCTACTATTAGGTACCTTATATATTACAAGTGCGGAAATTGAAGAAAAAATAAATTTACCAAATAAATAAAATTAAAAAGTAGCAATATAATGCCCATGTCTAGTCATTACGGCATTCTTGATTGGAGGTTCTATAATTAGATCTTGATCGTACGCCGTAACGTAATCAATTTTGGGCTAACAAACTTTACACGGGCCATCGCCTGCACCTTCGATGTAAGACATTTTCGCACATCACCCACAACATTGACTATGCGCGTCGAATGTCTTTATTTCGTAGACATAAGGTTAAAGATTGCCTAACAGGGTGTAATGGCAATGTTGTCGGCCAAATAGAGCGTTATTCCACTATCAGCGAGAACATTCGATTTCTTGCCTTTGATAAGATCCGTTGGGGTTGCGTAGCGATTTTTCTTCACACATACTCGTACCTACACTATTTAGGGATATGGCGTAGAATATTCATGTCATAATATGCTCATACCTATTAAAAATAACACTTTTTACACAACTGCCCAAAAAAGGAGTGCTATGTTTTCAGTTTCAGTAAAAGTTGCAAATACTATGGAAAAAAAAGGTTTTTAGAGTAGAAAATTCACTTGGCGATTTGAAAGCATTTGTTTATTGGAATAAAATCTAAAAATATTTCTTTAATTATAATATTTTTACTAGCGTATTTCATCCGCGTGGACTACTCAATTAATTTCAAAACCCCTATTTTATCCACTTCAGTGGTTGAATTTTCAGAAATCCTTTCTTAGCGGATGTCTACGTCATAAATCAATTCAGCTCGATCCGTCCTGTAGTTTCAGCTGAGCGTTGATAAATCAGTCCACAGATTAGAGAGTGGATCAGTCAGTCAGCCAGTCAGTTAGATTATTTCTTTTTCTATTTCTAGAAGTTACAGGGGTGTTTTAAAAGAAAAACACTTCACCTTACAAAAAAAATTAAAATGGTATAACATTGATTAATTTTATCCAAAGACAAACAGTGCCATGTTTAATAAAGTAAACATCTTTACAAATGGCACTTTCAAAATCAAATTGAACATAGTAAAGGGGAGCGAGTCACACATTCCAAGGGAATCCTGAACAAACATTGAAAATTACATGTTTCACATTTACATTCTGAATCTTTTAAAATATTACAAGTTAAGTATTAAGTACATGAATTTTAAACGTATATTAAACTAGCTGATGTCCGCGACTAAGTCCGCGTGGAATTAGCTTTTTTAAAATCCCGTAGGAAATCTTTGATTTTCCGGGATTAAAAGTAGTCTATGTCACTCTCGAGGTCTTTAACTATATCCATGCAAAAAACACGTCGATCTGTTGCTCCGTTGCGATGTTATTGAAGGACAAACCAACAAACAAAAAACCAACAAACCAGCAAACAAACACACTTTCGCATTTATAATATGGGTACTGAGGTACTGATAATGTGGGTACTGATAATTTAATACGCATGTTTTTTTTAGGAATAATATTAGCCAAGTTTATCATGATGTCCAGTAGTTTGAGATGTGCATTGATAGACCAGTCAGTTACCTTTTCCTTTTATATAGGTACCTAGATAGATAAAGATAATATTTCTAATTGTAGAAGTAAAAGAGGTTACAAGACAAAACACGAGGCAGGTCTGAAGCGGCTCCAATTTGGCTACATTTTAAACAAAGGCCGGCTCTGAAAAGATTATGAATATAGCTCAAGCTTGCTTCCAATTACCGCCTAGTCTTTGTCATTAAACCTTTTAGCGCTAAGCTTCTTATCGAGCCTGAAATCCGAGAAATTATACTAGACATTCTTACTAAATAAGTTACTAGCTGATGCACCGGACTTCGTTCGCGTGGAATTAGGTTTTTTAAATAAAGTAGGGTTATTTAAGTTTAAGTCAGTTAGTTGTAAATAGTAAAAAGTATGTAATAGGTAATAAGTAGATATAAATAATTTAAGTTAACTTAGCTATCGCATTAGGTTAGCCTGTAATGATAGTTTTAAGTTGTGAATAAATAAATAAAAAAAAAATGTTGCGATGTGGTTGAAGGACAAAGCAACAAACCAACAAACAAACACACTTTCGCATTTATAATAAGGGTACTGATTTATGGCTATGTAGGAACTTCTAAAGCAACGGAATATATTTAGTAACTAACTTATACTTAGCTAATTTATGTAGTCCGCGTGGACTACATAAATTTCAAACCTTTATTTCACCCCTTTATGGGTTGAATTTTCAAAAATCCTTTCTTACTCATCTACGTACCAAATTTCAGCCCGATCCGTCCACTAGTCCGAACTGTGCGTTTAAACCGTGAAAAATTTTGTTCGCTTGAGCATTATCTCGTCATTTATATCGACTGTAACTAAAAACAGATACTAATCCCGACAAAACAGAACAGAACGAAGATAAATCCATCACTGAACAATTAAAAGCAAATTTCCAAAGACAAATGAATACTCCATTTTCTAAATCAATTCGGCCACTCAAACTTAAGCCGAGAACAGCAATGGATGTACCTACTGTTATTTATCGTGAAAATGACTGATCGAGCGGCAATTAGGCCCGTCATGTCGGGAGACCGCATGACGGATGAGATGGGCTGACGGTGGCGAATTTATAAATTGTAGCCATACTTTATTGTGTCGATATTAGAAAAGGTTGATAGTCTTGGGTCCCCAAATAGTGTTAAAAGATTATGACGTCGATAGAGATAGAAAACGGCGAGATTTGTACCCATCTAAATATATAAAAGGAAAAGGTGACTGACTGCCTTTTTTTTTTTTTTTTTTTTTTTTTTTTTTATTTATAACAAGCGTAGGTACACCAAATATTTACATTATTATTTTCTCGCCAAACTGGTGAGCCAGTTTGTTGGCGAGCTGGCGCTCCTTAAAAATAACTATAATCTACGTATTAAATTGTACTTATATATGTAAACTTATATTCTAACTTATAAACTTATACTCAGATTAAGGATTGATCGCTGCAGCGAAATGAACGCTTTAGAGATCAATCCTCAATCTGAGGTAACAAACAAAATAAACTAAAATAAAAAACAAATAATGATAATAAATTGATAATAAATTAAACAGTAAGGGGGTCCCTAAGGAAGTGTTCCTTTAACTTTTTCTTAAGCACCCCCTCACTGACCTTATTCTCTTCCCTTAACCACTCTATGCCGTTGTAAATTTTAGGTACCAAATATTCACTTAACCTTTCACCGTAGTAGTTACAGACTTTGGGTAACATGAATCTTGTCTTCCTATTACTTCTAGCGTTATCCCTAAGCTTCGTGGGGTTTTTAAATTTTTTTGAAAAATAATGTTCTCTAGCTATTAGGTAATCTACTTTACTATGTACAGGCAATATTTTTAGATCTTTAAAAACACATTCATAGTTCCCTTTATACTTTTTTTTCTCTTTTTTTCCTAGAATGTGTTTTAAAAGTCTAATTTGTAATTTTTTAATTTCGTTTAGGTAGGTACTAAAAGTTCTTCCATAAATACTAAGGCCATAGTTGATAACTGAGTCAGCAAGTGCGTAGTATACAACTAGTTTTGTACGTTTACTTAGCACTCGATCGAGATGATAAAACTTACCTAACACCGACCTCAGTTTGTTGCACACCTGCCCCACGTGAGTTTTCCAATTGAAATTTTGATCTATGTGCAACCCTAGGTACTTGTATTTATCTACATATTGTAGCTGCTGGCATGCGCACGAGATCTTATTATTATGCAAGCAGTCATAACTATGACCAACTATACCTATATCTTTATATTTAACTGTCTTAGCCTGTCTGTTATATGGCGAGTATATATGTATGCATTTTGTTTTTTCCATATTTATAATTATCCCATTATCATGCGCCCATTTATTTACGTTTTCAAAATCTGACTGGATGTTATCGCGCGCCTCGCTCACGTCCTTTGACGCGTACATCAAACACATATCATCGGCATACATATATACTCGACACTTCTTGATCACGTTAACCACACTATTGACGAGCATCAGGTAGCCCACTGGCCCATAAATTGAGCCAGTCGGTACACCCAATGACACGTTCCACTCGTCACCCGTTGTCCCATCGACCGCGGTGCGTATAGTTCTGTCCGATAGGTAGTTACGGAACCACTTTTTTGTCGCACCGGCAATGCCACACTCCTGCATGGCTAAGAGTAATACATCCTTGTACATGTGTAATACATCCTAGGCCTGACTGACCTATCAACGCACAGCTCAAACTACTGCACGGATCGGGCTGAAATTTGGCATGCACATAGCTATTATGACGTAGGCATCTGCAAGGAAGGAATTTTTGAAAATTCAACCCTTAAGGGGGTGAAATAGGGGTTTGAAATTTGTTTAGTCTACGCGGGCGAAGTCGCGAGCATAAGCTTGTATACTATAATATCATTGATTCACGGCATAATATTTTTTCGTATCTGAAACAGAGCGCTTCATGAGTGAAGTCGAGGTCGGTTCTAATCTGTAATGTGATTAATAACCCCATTGTTATGCGCACTCGTAACCTTGCGGCGGCGGAATTATTTCACTATCCATTATTCCGAGATGGCAGTATGACATTTGACCTACATTTCCAAACCGACATCTAAACTTGCGGTTTTTAACCGACTTCAAAAAAAGGAGGAAAAAATTCTCAATTCGTCGGAATCTTTTTTTTTTTTTATGTATGTTCCCCGATTACTCGAAGACGCCTGGACCGATTTTGAAAATTCTTTTTTTGTTTGAAAGGGTATACTTCAAAGTTGGTCCCATTTAAATTTGGTGAAGATCTGATGAACATCTTCGAAGATAGATACTGGAACTCCTCAACGGATAAGAGTAAATTGCTCGCGATCAGTAAACAGTAGATTGCTTAGTAAACAGTAATTTTAACCAGTCATAGCATAATTCCATGGGGCCACTAAAAATTGTGAAATAAAAATTTTTTACAAAAAAAATTCTCAGTCGCATCCGATATCCGGGATCCTGAGACGCCTTATACTTGACACAGACGGTACCGCTCCGGGGTGCCAGCCAGGTAACCTCCCAGTGCGCCTGGGTGCTGCTGGTCCCTTTTGGATGCATCGGCCATCCGAGAGGAAGAGCATTATTCGGGCCGGTGCACCCCGGTAACATGGCTAATAATCTCTCTTCGGGTATATTGTTAGCCATGGCTAATGGCCTGGCAGGAGGAAGGTTTCTCCGCGTGTCCCTCTGACTAGCAGAGGGCGCAGCGGACGAGGCGGAGGATGGGACGCAGGCGACGTGCGCGGAGTCTGCAGTTGTCGCCCGTTGGGTCCCCGGATCGGAATGCGCACCGCCGAAGCGCGTGTGGGGACCTCGTGAGCGGGGTCCCTGGTGGAGGGTCCGCCTCGGCGGATGTCACTGGCTGACCGATACAAAAAAATCGCGAAGTTTCCCCAAAATACGCATTTTTTACACGACCATTAGGTGAAAAACCAGTTTTATTCGATTGATATAAAACGAATTTCAATGAAATTTCGTGTTTAAGTTCAACGTTTAATACACTAAGGGATTACGGTATTATTTTATGGTAACAGAGCACATATAATTTTAAATATAAATATTTATAAAAAGCGTGCAACAAATTTGCGCTCGGGCGGCCCAGACTTTCGCTCCCGTACCCCGTCAGTCACCCGCGACGCGTCTTAGATCCCATTTCGCCTTAATACGAAAATGTGTTTTTGCTGTGATAAATTCAATATTCGAATCTCGGAGATCTCGCAAGAAGTACGAGATAAAAACAAAGATTAAAAGAGATAAATCTTTGCAGGGAAGTCCCTCATATCTTCCGGCACTAAATTTTCACCTAACGTCCGTCACTGCATGCACCACTACGACAGCTGCAAAGAAAAACATTGTAACTAACTTTTTAGCAATTTTGAGTTACAATCAATTTACGGTGGTTTTTAAAAATCCCATGGGAACTCTTTAGTAAAAAAGGAAAAAGTAGCCTGTGTCCTTCCCCGGGATGTAAGCTAACTCTGTACCAAACTTCATCAAAATTGTTCAAACTGTTGGGTCGTGAAAAGCTAGCAGACAGACAGACACAATTTCGCGTTTATAATATTATTAAGGAAGTATGGTTAATAACAAAACAATTAACCCATATAAGAATGTAATTACCCTTTTTGACATATTTTTTAAGGTTGGCTAGCATTTAGACAACTTAATACGATTTAAAAAATCTTTGACGCGCTTTCCTGTAAAATAAGAAAAAATTAGATACGATATTTTTCCTTGCAGGTATCGAATAGGCGTCCGTATGATTTGTAGCCCCATACAACAATTTTTCATTTTCACCGTGCTCACTAAATCACGCTGACAACAACTCAGCTATTGGTACCTTTACCCTGAAGCTGTACAAACAATTTAAAGTTATATCTTGTTGATCTTAAAGTTTACTTTGCGTTGGAGTAAATAGAGCAGATCTGAAGCGTTCTTAATCTTACTAAACTATATTATTATTGAACCCAATTTGTGTTAGCTACGTAGAATTTGAACAGTTTGAACTTTGAACTATGTATTTTAAGACGCTCGCGTTGTATTATTATTATCAGTACCTACCCAATTTTTTTTAAAAATAGAAATAGCGAGCAAACGAGCAGGCAGGTCACCTGATGTTAGGTAATTACCGCCGCCCATGAACATTTGCAGCATCAGAGGAACCGCCGATGCGTTGCCGGCCTTTTAGTTTTAGGAATTTGCTGGTCCGCCCCTTGAATAACCCCATGTTGTAATCTAAAGGGAACATCGCCGAAGGGAGTTGATTCCACAGTTTGCATATTATAAACTAGCTGACCCGGCGAACTTCGTTCCGCCTAACAGTCGATTCAATTTTTTTTTTTAAATATAAATTCACTATCAGAAATTCTAAAATCCCCACGATTTAGGACTTCAGTACTTTGCAGCATCAGGATTGAGGAGTTAGGATCCGAAGTTCAATGATGTAGCCTATGCTTGGTACCTAAAATAATTTTGCATCATTACTCTACATCATCAGGGTTGAGGAGTTGAGACTTGAAGTCTGAGAATAAAGTCGTTGCTTGGTACCTACAATATGAATTCACTATGAACACTTCCTGAATCTTGATAACTCAGGCGGGCAGTAACCCTGCAGCATCAGGATTAAGGAGTTGAATCCAGAATTTTTTATGTGACCACCACGAAAACTTTTTTTGTTGATTAAAAAAAAATTTTGCAAATCGGTCCAGAAACCTCGAAAAAATCGATGTAGAAAAAAGAACCACCTCCTTTTTGACTGTCGTTTAAAAACCAATGACCTTGAAATATTTACGGAACAATTTTTAAAGTATCCCCGTTCTAACAAAAAAAGAATGAATGAAATCGGACTACGCGTTAATGAATTACAACTCAGTATACATTTTAACTTTCATCCCCTCTCCTACAGGAACCATGCTGAATTTCGGGATAAAAAGTATTCTATATTCTTCCTCATAGTATGACCTCAAATCGTACCAAGTTTCATTGGAATCCATTCAGTAGTTTCAGCGTGATGCGCGGCCGTGATACAGACAGACAGACAGACAGACAGACAGACAGACAGACAGACAGACAGACAAAAATGAAAAAAATTACAGTTTTGGGTTCAGTATCGATTATAGAGTGCCCTCACAAAAAAAGTTTCAAAATATCTTCAATGTACAGAATTGGACCGGTTACAGTTTTATTATAAGTATTGATGTGAAAGTGTGCTTGTTTGTTGGTTCGTTGGTTTATCTTTCAATCACGTCGCAACAGAGCAACGGATTGACGTGATTTTTTTGCATGGGTATAGTTAAAAACCTGGAGAGTGACTAGATTTATCACGGGAAATCAAAGAATTCCCACGGGATTTATAAAAATCTAAAAAATCTTTTAAAGTCGTGGGTATCAGCTAGTCAATAATAAAATTATTTGCTTATGGATGTTTTTTTTATTTTTTTATTCAGATACAAGTTAGCCCTTGACTGCAATCTCACCTGGTGGTAAGTGATGATGCAGTCTAAGATGATAGCGGGCTAACCTGGAAGGGGTATGGCAGTTTTTATTAAACCCATACCCCTTTGGTTTCTACACGGCATCGTACCGGAACGCTAAATCGCTTGGCGGCACGGCTTTGCCGGTAGGGTGGTAACTAGCCAAGGCCGAAGCCTCCCACCAGACCAGACCAGAAATTTAAAAATTATAAAATTCCAAACCCCTGCCAGGAATCGAACAAGGTCGTCAAGTATTAAAGCCCTTAAAGTTTAATAGTTTAAGGGTGTCTGGCAGGGGGTTGCCACGATACTAAGTGTCTGGCAATGCATGACGTGATTTTTAATACTATTCCGACAAGAATACAAAAAAAATTACACTTTATACTTTGACGCAAGATTTTTTTACACCTTTGTTACCTGTTATCTCCCAAAGTCACCATGATCCAAGCTTCAAGGTCGTTGATCGTTCCTCCCTGTGATGGGGAGTGACAATACGCAGAGAAACTTTCAGCTTTTATAATTGATTATACGATATTATATGTATGTATGATTCAAGGTGCAATATATAAAAATAAAAATCTTTTTTATTCGTATAAACTTTTACAAGTACTTACGAATAGTCGGATGCATCTACCACTGGTTCGGAATGCCTTTCCTACCGAGAAGAACCAGCAAGAAACTCGGCGGTTGCTCTTTTCAAATATTTGATATAGGTACAAGATTATGCCATGAATAAAATAGTATTTGCAGTCTTGTGCGTTGCTGGAACGAGCTGCAGGTCAAATCCACGCTCTTTTATCATTTAGATAATCTTCAATTGTGTAATATGCTTTTAATTAAATATCACTTGTTTTAACGGTAAAGGAAAACATCGTGAGGAAACCTGCATGCCTGAGAGTTCTCCATAATGTTCTCAAAGGTGTGTGAAGTCTACCAATCCGCACATGGCTAGCGTGGTAGAATATGGCCAAAACCCTTCTCACTCTGAGAGGAGACTCGTGCTCTGTAGTGAGCCAGCGATGGGTTGATGATGATGATGATGATGACGATTCAAGGAAAAGATTATTTTGTACATCTGAGATGAAGTCCTCAGCATGTAATGTGGGTGATTGTATGAGTTAATGGAGCGGCTCATGGTCGCATTGTGCGAGCCTGCTCATTGCGCACGTAATGTTGGGGAAAACGATCCTGTCGATCTTCAACAGGGAATCATGTCTTCACGTCGCATTGAATTACTTTTTTTTTTTTTTTTTTTTTAATAGATATAGCGAGCAAGCGAGCAGGTGGGTCACCTGATGTTAAGTGATTACCGCCGCCCATGAACATTTGCAGCACCAGAGGAGCCGCCGATGCGTTGCCGGCCTTTTAGGAATTTGTTGGTCCGCCCCTTGAATAACCCCATGTTATAATCTAGTGGGAACACCGCCGATGGGAGTTGGTTCCACAGTTTGCACGTGCGTGGAAAGAAGGATCTGGCGCAGCGGACGGTCGAAGTGCACCAGACACCCAGATGACTTAACAGCACAGACTTAATGCTGTAGCTGCAATTTGTGGTTGAGCGTCTGGTTGGTCCAATTTAAGAATTGTAGAGTAGTCAAACTCCATTGGTCCAATTTAATAACTTAGGTGTAATCAAACTCTTTCCAGATTATTGTGTCCTCGACAGCATATTTTTCATAGATTTTTTTTAAAAAAAAACGCAATGCTTTTACAAGCATTATAATAAGTTCGTTTGATAAAAAAGTCGCTATTCTCATCGTCCCGCTGATAAAAATAAAACAGTAAAAAAATGCAACAGCCGATTTTCATGGAAATCTACGAAATAAACTTTAATAAAGTAGGCTTTACTTTGCGTAATTTGATACTTCTTGAGTACTGTTGGTAAAATCTTTCAACGATATTGAATTTCAAAAAAATCGCTCAAGTGCAAGTGAGACAACCACAAGAAGGATTCCGCACCATCTGTTCGATTTATACGGTTTTCTCGTTATATATTTACCTGTAAGTCTAGCTCATAGATAGTATGTGGTTTAGTCATTACTTTCGTGCCTTTCCGCATTGTCGATGTCATGTCAACTAATTTATCGAAAATTTTACTTGTCTGTTTTGTACCACGGTGTAAAATTGTTCTTATTTTTTTTTTCAAACGAGTCGTTCATTAGTATCTAAGAGGTGGCGCTGATTTATTTGGTTCCAAAACCGTGAAAAATTTTGTTCGCTTGGGCATATCTTGTTATTTATATCGATGCAACTATTACGGTTCACGATCACGAGATGCCCGCTGACAGGCAGATTGCTAATCCTTTGAGCTTTGTCAGTTTGAGCTTCAGGTACGGAACCTTAAAAAGTAAGTTAATTCCTGTCCCACTTTCAACAAGAGCAATAAGACTTTATCAGAATCAAATTGGCCATACCTTTCTGAAGGGCGGGTAACGCATGTTGATCAGATCCTGAACAAACACGGACATACCAAGAGCAAATAGAAGATGGCCGAAATCTTTTACAGACTATAAAAAGGGGAGGACTTTACGAAATATAGACGACGACATGTTTGACAACCTCACTGGCGCAGTGGTAAGCGCTGTGGTCTTAATAGTGGGAGGTCCAGGGTTCGATTCCTGGCAGGGATTTGGAATTTCATAATTTCTAAATTTCTAGTCTGGTCTGGTGGGAGGCTTCGGCCGTGGCTAGTTGCCACTGCACCGGCAAAACCGTGCCGCCAAGCGATTTAGCGTTCCGGTACGATGCCGTGTAGAAACCAAAGGAGCATGGGTTTATTAAAAACTGCCATACCTACCCTTTCCAGGTTAGCCCGCTTCCTTCTTAGACTGCATCGTCACTTACCACCAGGTGAGATTCCAATCAAGGGCTAACGAGTATCTGAATAAAAAAAAATGTAACACGTATTTGTTTTAAGGGTTCCGTACCCAAACGGCACCAACGGGACCCTATTACTTAGCTTCCGCTGTCCGTCCGTTTGTCCGTCTCTGTGTCGGTACCCTATATCCCATGAACCATATCGTCTACCAATTACGTAGAGGGTTGTAATTTTCACAAAGTGTGTATTTCTATTGCTGCTTTAATATTTAACTAGTTTATGCTCGCGACTTCGTCCGCGTGGACTACACAAATTTCAAACCCCTGTTTCACCCCCTTAGGGGTTGAATTTTTAAAAATTCTTTCTTAGCGGATGTCTGCGTCATAAAAGCTATCTGCATGCCATTACATAACTCCGAAAAGTTAGAGGTGCGTGCCCGGAATCAAACCCCCGACCTCCGATTAGAAGGTGGACGTCCTAACCACTAGGCTATCATAGCTTAATGTTTCATTAATCAACGGTATCTATCAACTTACCCAATAGTATTGGATAACAAAATATGAGCCGATATTTTAGATGTATCGAACATCGGGCGAAATAGCTAACGAAATCCTTTCATCGCCTTAATTACGGTACCCGTACGCTTAGTATAAGATTTTACGTCTCACCTACGTTGCTAGAATTCGAGAGTCGAAACACAATAACGTCAAACTAAAATGGACCTAAAACGCCTTGAATTATAGTCAAAAATTCAATGCCGCTGATTTTAACTTCGCAACGTTTCCGCTTGGAGCGCTGGCTGTAGATGTGGTGACAAACTTGAGCTTTAAAACAAGGCAGCTAAGATCCAGTTTACTATAATGCGAAAGTGTTTTGACACTCGAATACTATCAACGTTGGTGAGACATAAAATCTCGTACTAAGCGTACCGGTATAATAACTCCTCGCTCGAAATTATCTACGTCATCTACGTCATAGAGGTTGTAATCGAATCTCCCCCGTTTTCAGGGTTCCGAACCTCATCAAAACCCTGGTCAAGTGCGAGTTAGACTCGCGCACCGAGGGTTCCGTACTATAACGCGGCGGAAATATCTACGCACCTCGCTGGAATGCGCTTCCCCTCGTGCTTTCCCGCAGCTCGTCCGTTTTCGCCTATCGAGTACCAGTGCCAACGCGAGCGCGTTGCATTATATATTTTGGAAGACCCTCTATTTAATAATCACTGAGAAATAATGTGTGTGTTTTAGTGTGAATTCGCTTGCTTGCGACATTTTCATCTGCAAAGCGGTGCAAACTCGTGGAGATTTGTCGTAATAATAATTGTGCTTGGACTTCTCATGACATATTTTGGCAATCTATGATTTCGTGTGAATCTTATTGGTTAGTCGATCCGCGCGGTGATTTCGTATCTCGCGACAGGCTTGAGACAGACGTAAATCTCGCAATCATTGCTGTCAAAGGTCCGGCTAGAGAGAGACAGCAATAGCCACAAAGCAAATTAAGAAGAAGAAGAAGAGAGACAGCAAATGAACTGTCGTATTGCTACTGCTCGTTGATGTCGCTACTGAAACGTTTTACGTAATCACCCCGCCGAGCTTATGAACAATTGACAAACCTTATTTTGCAGCAAAGAAATAGTAATTTGCCAGTTAAAAAAAACATCCATCCGTTGACAATGCCTCATATATCAAACCTTATAATATTCGTGGTCTTACGTGTTGCTATTATGAACTGTATAGAGGCAATGATTGAATCCCTTGCTCCCTCTTCGCCGGCAAAGAGGAAAATGACGTAAGGGGAGAAATAATTATGTCGCGCTCGCCGATCACGTAGGCGACGTAATTAAGATGGAGAGGGACTCTTGAGCTTGGTTCTCTTTCGATTGTTCCCGTCACAAGTAGTTTCATCGGACGAGTTCTTATGAAGTTGCTGTTTGCTGTCACTAGCTGCTCGATTGCGGTAGAATGATAGCTAAAACGTGTGACGGCCTCCCTGGCGCAGTGGTAAGCGCTGTGGTCTTATTAGTGGGAGGTCCCGGGTTCGATTCCTGGCAGGGATTTGGAATTTTATAATTTCTAAATTTCTGGTCTGGTCTGATGGGAGGCCTCTGCCGTGGCTAGTTGCCACCCTACCGGCAAAGCCGTGCCGCCAAGCGATTTAGCGTTCCGGTACGATGCCGTGTAGAAACCAAAGGTGTATGGGTTTAATAAAAACTGCCATACTCCTTCCAGGTTAGCCCGCTCCCACCTTAGACTGCATCGTTACTTACCATTAGGTGAGATTGCAGTCAAGGGCTGACTTGTATCTGAATAAAAAAAAAAAAAAAGCAGCGTTCAGGAAGTTTCGAGATGTCTTCTTGTCCAAAATTCCTCAGTGCTTGAAGACCAAAGTTCTCGAACAGTGCGTGTTGAAAGTGATGACATGGATCCGAGACATGGTCGCTAACTATGGGCCTCATAAGAAAGCTCAGAGTCACTCAGCGGGCGATGGAGAGAGCTATGCTTGGAGTTTCTCTACGTGATCAAATCAGAAATGAGGAGATCCGTAGGAGAACTAGAGTAACCAACATGACTCAACGGGTTGCGAAGCTGAAGTGGCAATGGGCAGGGCACATAGTTCGTAAAACCTATAGACGTGGGGGCCCCAAGGTGCTAGAATGGCGACCTCGCACTGGAAGACGCAGTGTTGGAAGACCCCCCACTAGGTGGACGGACGACATCAGATGAGTCGCAGGGAGCCACTGGATTCAGGCAGCGGTGCAATACCGTGGCGTGTGGAAGTCCCTACAAGAGACCTACGTCCAGCTGTGGACGTTTATCGGTTGATGATGATGATGATGATGATACCTAAAATGTCACGATCGCAATCACCTCTGATTGCAATCAATAAAGATCAGACAACAAAGTGATCCTATAAGGGTTCCGTTTTCCCTTTTGAGGTACGGAACCGTAAAAAGAACGTCAATTCACGTCTAATGTATATGACGTCACGAGCGTTTTGACGTTTGATAAAAATTCGCTGATTTGACTAGTACCTAGTCAAAATCTCTATTTAGAAGAATTCTGGTACTATCGTAGCACAAGGCATATCGCTAAGGTCTGTCAAGGTTCGTGTGGAGCGCACTACGAATAAACCCCTTTTAATTCAACGCGCGCTGTCGCACTAAATTACACCTGACAACACCCACCACGTGTGGATAGTTACATACTTCATTTGCCTATTATTCCTTGACACAATCTCACACTAATATCACCCTTAAATCAAATTACTCAAGGCCTACAACCGTTTGAAAGTCCCAAAAACAAACCTCTAATAATGAGAGATTGGTTACATGCTGAATTAATTCGTCCCCAAAGAAGCGACGCTTCATCGATGAAGGTAGCTTCCACATCCACAAAGTGAATATATTCTGCTAACGAATTGTGAACTCTATTAACGAGCATATTAAGCTTAGTTTTAATTAAATCTTAATGGAGTTTAGGTCGTTTTATTCATTGAACTGGATGTATCGAATTCGGTACACAATATACCGGTCGTTAGTATTCGGCAGCGCATCGCCGGTTAAGCCTCGTGTCTCGGTTTATAGCCTTAGTACAAGATTTTACGTTCCACTAATGTTGATAGAATTCAAGCGTCGAAAAACTTCACTTAACTTCAAAGTAAAATGGTCCTTAATTTCCTTGTTTTAAAATTCAAGTTCGTTCATACATTCACACCCAGCCAAGGTTGGCATTGTTTTAAACAAAATAAAAGTTTAAAATAAAAAAATTATGAATTATCTAGATGATGCCCGTGACTTCGTCCTCGTAGATTTACGTTTTTCAAAATCCCGTGGGAACTCTGATTTTCCGGGATAAAAAGAAGCCTATGTTTTAATCTATCTGCATTCCAAATTTCAGTGGTAAATTAAAACTACCTGACTATTCATAAGCACTTTTAAAAAGTTTACATGAATAAAAAAACATTCTATTCTATTCTATTCTATTCAGCCAAATCCGTCCAGTAGTTTTTGCGTGATTGAGTAACGATAATCCAAACATTCTCACTTTCACATTTATAATATTATTAGAATTTGATTAGGATTAAGATGAATGAATATACTTTTAGTTTACACTAAAAAATTAATACAGAAAAATACATAGGTACAAAGCGAAATTTTAAGCAAGTTTCTATAAAAAACAGTTTCAAACCATGAATGTGGCATAGTGTTAAAAATATATTTTGGCAACAAAACATGTCTTGGTTTTTTCCAATCCTGTAGCCGTTCAAGACTTCAAGTTCAAACCTTGCGAAATTAAAATCGGTGGTGTATAATTTTTGACTTTAAATTAAAGCATAAATCCATTTTACTTTAACGTTATAGTGTTTCGACAATCGAACTCTGTCAACGTTAGTGAGATGTAAAACCAATACTAAGCACACTGGAACTGACGAAGCCATTTATAGCTACGTGGCATATAGCTAGGTTAGTTTCAGTGTTGATGCCTGAATGCACACTGCGTGAAATCAAAACAGCTGTTGCTGCAGATGCTGCACGCAATCTAGCAAATATTGAGATTTGGAGTCAGTGAATTAATGCCACGGACGTGACACATGAATCATAGAGTCCGTTCAAATCATCAGTACCCTTATTATAAATGCGAAAGTGTGTTTGTTTGTTGGTTTGTCCTTCAATCACGTCGCAACCGTGCAACGGACTGACGTGATTTTTTGCACGCGTATAGATAAAGATCTGGAGAGTGACATAGGGTACTCTTTATCCCGGAAAATCAAAGAGTTCCCACGGGATTTTTAAAAAACCTAATTCCACGCGAACGAAGTCGCTGGCACCACACGGACTCAATTCCGCGTCGTAAGTGGGGCATTGACCCGAGTTTTGCACGGTATACATTGCTGGTTCGAAAAAAAAACTAAATCACTGAAACTACAAAATGAGGCAAATGGTTATTGGTATTGGATTGTGTTTAGGTAGTATAACAATAACGCTAAATTTTGCTAGAGTTCTGGTTACACCCTGTATAAATATATGGAATTATATGCATATAATATGATCTCGTGTTAGAAGATTAATTATTATCTAAGCGTAGGTACTAATTAACTAACATTTGAACCTAATCTGATTATGCATGGTCCTCAGACTAGTCAACATGGTCAAACTATCAGAGAAGCGTATTCCCAGCGCACTCCATACAAACGAAGTTTGATTTTTATTTGAATACTAGTCTATGCTCGCGACTTCGTCCGCGTGGACTACACAAATTTCAAACCCCTGTTTCACCCCCTTAGGGGTTGAATTTTCAAAAATCCTTTCTTAGCGGATGTCTACGTCATAATAGTTATCTGCATGCCAAATTTCACCCCGATCCGTCCAGCTGAGCTGTGCGTTGATAGATCAGTCAGTCAGCCACCTTTTCCTTTTATATAGTTTTATAGGTGAAAGGGCTTCACCTATATATTCTAATACAGATTATTATTTATTTTTATGCTTAATAGTTTTTGATTTATTGTGCAAAATGTAAAAAAAATACGACTTTAGTAGGTGCGGAACCCTCGGTGCGCGAGTTCTGATTCGCACTTAGCCGGTTTTTACTTTAAATACAATTAAGGCGTTCTAAGCATGCGTCACGGTACAGATTCTACCACATTACCACGAGTGCCTTTAATCTGGCATAATTAAGGCAAGAGTCGACTCGTTTCATGCCACAGCCAATTTGTTATATTTGTTATATATACGTTTTGCGTCACTTGGCAAGACGATTTGTGGCTTCCACGTGACATCGTGCGGTCGCGTTACGTTGCCAAAGTAAGCCGGGTTTGGTTTAGCCGAATTTAAGGAACACGTGTAATGTTCTTTAAGTAGGTACAGTTTAACATATTGTGTTTGTTGTACCAAAATTGGGTAATGCTGGGCCTGGTTCACAACCGTATAATAGGCCCTGAGTAGTGAGACATTTGGACGGGTTTTGTCTTGTATTAGGATTCTGTCAAAATTATTCGTCAATGTCAAAATTCGTGAAATAATGTTTATTTGGCTGTTGAAAAGGTAGGCTTCTTTGTATTCTTGATATAATATTTTTGTATTATTCAGCTGCGCGATTTAGAATATCAGCTACAATGTCACGATCGCAATCATTTCTGATTGGTTAATGCTCGCTCACTATTGGCTACAATGCATTGTTGCAACAAGAATCGCACAAATTCAGCTAATCAGAACAATTGAGATTGTAATAATGATTGATGCAGGTTTTAGACAATCGCCCTGCTGATTGGTTGACGCACGCTCACTATTGGTTACAATGCATTGTTACAAGAATAATAGCACAAATTCAGCCAATCACAACACAGGTCAGGACATCAGGTCAGATACTAAAGTAAATTTTTAAAACTTACTCTTGCGCGCATTCTTGTCCCCTGTTGGTAGTCTGAACCAAATCCGCGTCCCTGTAACAAAAATAAAATTACCTAAGTACATAATGAAAATAAATCACAATCATCATCATCAGCTGATAGACGTCCACAGCTGGACATAGGTCTCTTGTAGGGACTTCCACACGCGCCGTCTTGCGCCGCCTGAATCCAGCGGCTGCCTGCGACTCATCTGATGTCGTCCGTCCACCTAGTGGGGGGGTCTTCCAAAACTGCGTGCTTCGCAACCCGTTAAGCTATGTCGGTTACTCTAGTTCTCCTACGGATCTCCTCATTGCTGATTTGATCACGTAGAGAAACTCCAAGCATAGCTCTCTCCATCGCCCGCTGAGTGACTCTGAGCTTTCTTATGAGGCCCATTAGTTAGCGACCATGTCTCGGATCCATATGTCATCACTGGCAACACGCACTGTTCGAAGACTTTCTTCTTCAAGCACTGAGGAATTTTGGTCAAGAAGACATCTCGAAGCCAAAATCCTTTACAGTCTGAGAGGATACCCGTGTTCTATAGTTAGTTGGCGATGAGTTGATCATGATGATAGATTTGAGCCTCAATAAACATTATTCTGTTCTATTCTATTCTATTCAATAGCTGAATAGGTAAAGGAGTGAACTGAAAACCGAAAAAGGTCGACGGTTCAAACCCCGCCCGTTGCACTATTGTCGTACCTACTCCTAGCACAAGCTTGACGCTTAGTTGGAGGAAAGGGGCCTATTAGTCGTTCAACGTGGCTAATATCCTTTAAGAAAAGAAAAAAAAATTAAGAGATAATCGTTCTAACGATCCTAATTGATATCTAGGGTAGGGGAACTGCTTACGCTAGCATCTAGCCACTCGGGCATATATTGTAAGAAATAGCGTCAGTAGTTCAGTTGTTCCCGGCCCGCCGTAGTGTTAAGTCCTTCCTTATCAGTTGTCACAGTGTTTAATCTATTTTATGTAACTGCAATAAATCCCTAATGATTTGGTGAACTTGGTACACCCGTATAGACAGCGTTCCGAAAAAAAATACTGAAGTTATACATATATATTATATACTAACTTGTTACATATATACTAACTTGTATAGATATAAATCTTGGAGGAAGGTGCAAAGCAAGTTCGAGAGTGGGTCCTCGATAATGCTTTTATTACCTTTCACCTTCGAACGGAAATTGGATACTTTATTACTCCCTTTTTTCTCGGTAAACCCTTTTTGATACAGGAAAAACTTTCGCCGGATGAACTTTGTTATACCTTTTAAATTAACTTCAAAAATGGAAAAAACATATTTCCGCATAATGAACCCCTTTGATGGTAATAAAATTTCCCATCGCTCTTAATTGCATCTAAAAACAAAGAGCAGCTGCTTTGTTTATGTTTAAGACTAGCTGATGCCCGCGAAATGAGGAGATCCGTAGGAGAACTAGAGTAACCGACATAGCTCAACGGGTTGCGAAGCTGAAGTGGCAATGGGCAGGGCACATAGTTCGTACGACCGATAGATGTTGGGGTCCCTACGACGAGTCGCAGGGAGCCGCTGGATTCAGGCGGCGCAAAACCGTAGCATCTGTAAGTCCCTTCAAGAGACCTATGTCCAGCAGTGGACGTCTATCGGTTGCGGATGACGCCATCTCCGTTTTGTTGGGGGGAACTGTTAGATTTCCCGGGATAAAAAGTAGCCTATGTCACTCTCCAGGTCTTTAACTATACCCATGCAAAAAATCACGTCGATCCGTTGCTCCGTTGCGACGTGATTGAAGGACAAACCAACAAACCAAAAACCAATAAACCAACAAACCAATAAACCAACAAACAAACACACTTTCGCATTTATAATATGGGTAGTGATTGTTAGCTGTATACTCTATCTACGGAAAGAAATTAATATAGAGCTCTCTCTTGACAACGAATCCATCTAAATATATAAACGGAAAAGCTGACTGACTGATTGACTGATCTATCAACACACACTTGAAAATGTTGGACGGATCGGGCTGAAATTTGGCATACAGATAGCTATTATGACGTAAGCATCCGCTAAGAAACGATTATTGAGAACCATTTGAGAACTCAACCCCTAAGAGAGTGAAATAGGGGTTTGAAATTAGTTTAGTCCACGCGGACGAAGTCGCAGGGATAAACTAGTACCTATACATATAAAATCTCTGTGCTCATTCGATTTTTATCGAACATGAACAAAATTTGAATAATATTTAGTAGAGATCGTTATAATTCAAAATTAGAAAGAAAGAAAGAAAGAAAAGACGTTTATTTTCAAAACCGTGCCACACATCACATCTTATAACTAAGAGCTGGTAATTCCAGCGCTTCTTCCACCCGAGTATAAGCCCAACGCGCTTCAAGCTTCAAGAAAAAGAAGCGCTGGAACAAACTGTCATGTGTGGCTCAACCTGAAAAAGGGTCCCAGCTCAGCATTATGCATGCCTTGTTGCACAAGAACATACAGCGCTGATTTTCAGCTGGTACCCTGAACCGGGTGACGCCACGGAATCATAAACTAACAATAACTACTAACAATATATTTTACGCACCCCAACCTAAAGTACAGAAGACTACCCTTATTGAATTCGCAACAACTTACTAACTTTTACACGGGAAACGGCGGTTTGTAACTGTCTCTATAAAGGAAAACTATTTGACGTCGGATAATTTATGCAAGCTACCCTCAAACTATCAAGATATGACGAGAACACTTGAACTTTGTCAATAGAACGAGTTCCAGGGTCGAGCCAAATAATCTTATCACTTTCTCTATCGGAGTTCAAATGTTTTGCCCATTGTAAATCTTTGATGTGGAATACGGAGATGTTATCTACTTAGTAGTTTTGCCCATTGTAAATCTTTGATGTGGAATACGGAGATGTTATCTACTTAGTAGTTTTGCCCATTGTAAATCTTTGATGGGGAATACGGAGATGTTATCTACTTAGTAGTTTTGCCCATTGTAAATCTTTGATGTGGAATACGGAGATGTTATCTACTTAGTAGTTTTGCCCATTGTAAATCTTTGATGTGGAATACGGAGATGTTATCTACTTAGTAGTTTTGCCCATTGTAAATCTTTGATGTGGAATACGGAGATGTTATCTACTTAGTAGTTTTGCCCATTGTAAATCTTTGATGTGGAATACGGAGATGTTATCTACTTAGTAGTTCATGATCAACCCAACGGCTAACTATTGAGCACGGATTTCCTTTCAGAATGAGAAGCATTTGGCCGTAGTCCACCACGCAGGCCAAGTCTGTATTGACACACCTTTGAGAACATTATGGAGAAGTCTCAGGCATGCAGGTTTCCTCACGATGTTTTACTTCTCCGTTAAAGCAAGTTATTTAACTAGCTTATGCTCATGACTACGTCCACTTGGACTACACAAATTTCAAACCCTATTTCGCCCCCTTAGGGGTTGAATTTTCAAAAATCCTCTCTTAGCTACGTCATAATAGCTATCTGCATGCTAAATTTCAGTCCGATCCGTCCTGTAGTTTGAGCTGTGCGTTGATGGATCAGTCAATCGTAGTCAGTCACCTTTTCCTTTCATTTATTTATATTTAGGTGTATTACTTTTATAATATAACTAGATGATGCCCGCGACTTCGTCCGCATGGATTTAGGTTTTTAAAAATCCCATGGGAACTCTTTGATCGTCCAGGATAAAAAATTGCCTATGTCAATTTCCGCGATACAAGCGATCTCTGTACCAAACATATAATTCGGGTTTGGTAAAGAGCGGGAGGGGTTTTTAAAACTCCCGTGTTTAAATCAGAGAGTTCCCACGGGATTAAAAAAATTAAATCCACTCGAACGAAGTCGCAGGCATCAGCTAGTTTATTAATAAAATAATAATTTTTAATAACGACGTTAAATCGCGCTCATTTAAATTTTATGCCAATACAAATTTTACAGCAATTCGTAATATTTAAACGTAAAATATTCAATATCAGGTTGTTATCAATTATTTTTGGAAATTTATTTCATTTAATTCCGCCATTATAGTAATTTATTCGTATCTCCAAAATGCAGCACCAATAACTAGCGGCCTGCGCTAGTTTATTCATTTTTAGGGTTCCGTATCTCAAAAGGAAAAAAGGAAATCTTATATCTTATTGTCTGCCTGTCTATCGCGTCTGTCAAGAAACCTATAGGGTACTTTTCGTTGATCTAGAATCATGAAATTTGGCAGATAGGTAGATCTTACAGCACCCGTAAGGGGAAAAATCCGAAAACCGTGAATTTGTGGTTACATCACAAAAAAAATTTGTTCATGAACGAATAGGTATTTTCAATTTTCAAAGTAAGATTAATATACCAAGTTGGTTATTATGAAAGAACGTTACCTATACATTCTAAAACAGATTGTTATTATTTTTACGCAAAATAGTTTTTGATTTATCGTGCAAAATGTTGGAAAAAGACGACTGTAGTACGGAACCAACGGTGCGCGAATCTGACTCGCACTTGGCCGGTTTTTTTAGAGTTCCGTACCCAAAGGGTGCCAGCGGGATCCTATTACTAAGCCTCCACTGTCCCGTCTGTATGTCAGCGGGCTGTATCTCATGAACCGTAATAGGTAGAGACTAGAGAGTTGAAATTTTCACACTGTGCATTTTTAACGCCGCGCCGCTATAATAAAAAATAATAAGAAACCAAGATGGCTTTAGTGTCTTTAAAGTTAAAATTCCATTGACTTATATAGGTGTTGCTTAGTATGGACAGGGCTATTGAACAAACAAAATGGCACCGACTCAGTGGTGCTTTAGCACTAATGCAACCTCAGTGACGTCTGGATTTCAAACGGGTCGTTCATTAACTAAGAGGTGGCGCTGATTTATTTGGTTCCAAAACTGTGAAAAATTTTGTTCGCTTGACCATATCTTGTCATTTATATCGATGTAAAATTCATGTTCCGTCGTTTTTCAGCAACGCTAAAAAGAAAGATATATGCAGATACTCTAAATTTAGTTTAGAGAAAAACGGGAATCGACCCCAATTTCATTGGCTTAGGTATATTAAAAAATATGAGTTTGAGAAATATCCTACGAGTTTGGAACCCGTTTGAGACAAAGGGCATCGCCCGGGAATATAATATGAAAATCCCGCCGTTTGATCTGCAGCGAAGTCAGATCTGAGGGGTGTTTTATATTTGATGTGGATATAGGAAATTTATTCCGAGCAAATATCTTTTATTTTTCCCTTTTTTGATGGATTTAAATGGCTTTATAGGTTGCTCATGTGAGAGCTGCGAATAATAGCAGTTCCTTTTTTTGTGGCAGAGCAAATGATGAGAAATATTTTTTATATTTCTTATTAAATACGCGCAATACGGAAGCTTTATAGCTTAGAGCACCAGTAGGGTACACTTACTATAAATGAGAAAGTGTGTTCGTTTGTTGGTTTGTCCTTCAGTCACGTCGCAACGGTGCAACGGTTTGACGTGATTTTTGCATACGTATAGATAAAGTGCAGAGTGACATAGGCTACTTTTTAACCCGAAAAATCAAAGTGTTTCCACGGGATTATTAAAAACCTAATTCTACGCAGACTAAGTCGCGGGCATCAGCTAGTAACATTTAAATTCAAAAACTCAAACTCAAATTATTTATTCCGAATAAATAAAATTTTACGCTTACTGATGGTCAAAATTTTAATTTGTAAGATGATATAGTGGTGATAATAATTAATACATACTTGGGTTCCAAACGCGCCCAGGTCCGAGAAGAGCCAACAACAAACTCATTATAATTATTTTAATGTTGCATCATACTATGTAAAGTTGTATACTTATACGTATTCGAAAAACTTCAAATATTTATTTTACGCACTTTGAAGAAGCAAGTCCATCTATTTGTAGTTTACAATCATAGTTTACTAGTTAATTGACTTTTATATATTCATATTATTATATTATTGTAAAGCTTGTTTAAATTATCAAACGTACTGTTATAAATTTATATTCCTATTTGGCCTTATTTTCAGTCTGTTATTATGTAAAATTATATTGTATATATCGCTGTTGATTGCAAAAAACAAATAAAATAAAATAAAATAAGTTTGGAATGCAGTTCTTCTAAGAAAAAGCTGCCAAAAAGTCAATGACCGCTTTTTTTAAAGGTTTTACAAATCTAAAAAATACTACCTTATATAACCTATAATCCTATAATCATAACTTCATAATGAGTCAAAACGACATCTCATTCACCAGTTCCCTAGTCGTATAATATTACCATAATTACCTTGTTACGTCAGTTTTTCTCTGAATTGTGCAAGTAATTCTCCGAGCGAAATTAAATTAAAAGGCACGATTTTTCCATTATGTCTTATTACTCGTATTTCTCAACTCGAGACTACCGATCCAATTTCAATACATTATTTTCCTCGGAGTGAAATGACTAGCGATATTTTCCGGTTTTTCGTGTGAAAAAATGTTTAGATTTTATTGACATTTTACTAATCCATACATCCATACATATATATATATTATAAATGCGAAAGTGTGTCTGTCTGTCTATCTGTCTGTCTGTCTGTCTGTCTGCTAGCTTTTCACGGCCCAACAGTTTAACCGATTCTGGTGAAATTTGGTCCAGAGTTAGCTTACATCTCGGAGAAGGAGGACATAGGCTACCGGCTTTTATACCGGAAATTCAAAGATTTCCCATGGGATTCTTAAAGGCCCATCTTTCTAATCGATTTATATGAAGTTTAGTACAGAGGTAGCTTACATCTCGGAAATTGAGATAGGCAACTTTTTATCCCGGAAAAGGGATTTTTAAAGAACCGAAATCCACGCGGACGAATTTGCGGGCATCATCTAGTTGCTCATAATTTAAATTGTAATATCCTAGTGGTTAATATAAACCCCAGACCCCCCACCCCCCCAAAAGGGGGGGGGGGGAGGGGGAGACAGACAGATGATTCCTATAAGGGTTCCTTTTTCTTCTGAGGTACGGAACCCTAAAAACCTAGGCATTATGTCACATGATGACTTATTTTCTTGGAATCAGCATCACACCAATCCTACCATCTATGTGTCAACCGTTACAAATGTATTTCTTTCACTGTTTCTTCCCCGAACCACGTCAGCACCCCTCGACAGTAATCGGCGATATTTTATAGCACGCTTTATTAAAGCCCAGATATATCGCCGTGGTTTCACCTTCGCGAGCTCCTTAATACTGACATTGAGTAATACAAAACAAAAACTGTTAAGCTCAGGACACATCGCATTTTTAATATGGATGTTTTGCTCAAGAATAAAATATTCACTAGAGTTAAAATGAAAGGAATAAGTAAGTATTTATAGACTAGCGCTTTGTCTGTAATCAGAACTGCAGCTGGCAACTGGCAAGTGATGATGCAGACTAAGATGGAGCGCGCTTGCCTAGAAGATGCCTATTCACGTTTGACTTATAACAGAAATAGTCGCCGTTAATAGTAAAACTCGTCGTGGAAACTGGGGCGACATTAATCACTGGGTATCGCGACAACACTTGTGCCTTCAAAAAACTCTCTCCAGGTTCTCTCGAATTATTCATACGCTGCTTAATTAGAACACGGCTTTAGCTTCACTTCTATGACTTTCTGAGTTCTTGGGGGTTTTCTTTTTTATTCGATAATGGGTTAGTTAAAAACTACTTTAAACAGGTTAGCCACTTCGATTTTAGACTGCATCATCACTGCTAATTATTTTGTTTACTGACACTGATAATTTTTATAATTAAAAAAATACCCGAATTGCAAATTAAAAAGTACATAATTACCACGTTATAATATCTTGTAAGATGGCACGGAACCCTTCGTGTGCGAATTCAACTCCCACTTTATCACGCGGTTTTTCTTAATTATTGCCAAGTGAAACTCAGCAAAAAGTGCTTTACGTATGCGTTAATTATAGACTAACACGTCGGTAAATGGGGCATTAAATTGATGTTTTCAAGAGACATTTTTCCATTGGTTAAAATGATGGCGATAATGAAATTAGCACTTTATTGATATCTTATATATTTTACTGACTAAAAAGTTATAGTCATAGTATTTCTCGTAAAATACCTAAACTACATTTGATGTCCTTGTTTATTACTAAGCGAAACACAACAAAAAGTGCTTTAGGTAACTTGTGCGTTAATGGAATAACAACCTCGGTAAACTAGAGCATAATTAATCACTTTGTATCACGACATTTCTGCCGTCAAGAAAATGTACGCGAGGCGTTTTCATACACGGCTTAATTAGAGCGTGGCACTTAACATTTTAATCTTTAGTACTTTACTAGCTTATGCTTGCGACTTCGTCCGCGTGGACTACACAAATTTCAAACCCCTATTTCACCCGCTTAGGGGTTGAATTTTCAAAAATCCTTTCTTACTCTTAGCGGATGCCTACGTCATAATAGCTATCTGCATGCTGTGACGTTGTAAATTTTGAACTACTAATTAGCGTTTCGCTTTTAATTAAAATCTATTTTGTTCAAAGTATGTTGGTGCCACCTAGCATCAAGGTGCAGAACTACGCGTGGGTCGATGTTCAGAGTTCATCCGAGCCACAATAGATGGCGTTTGCTTCGTTGTCAATTGTCGTAAAAATAAAACAAAAATAATTAAATAAAACCATAATATCATTTGTTTATTGTTAAGTCATTAACAAAACGGTTCTTATAATATATCCTTAGGTTCCGCAAATATTCAAAAATGAATTGGCTTCATGATCAAACTAAATGAGAGCGACCACACTCGGGTTGCGTCTGGCAACACCGATAGGTGAGATTTAGAATTTTCCTGGAGTCAACATGTGAAGACGAATTTTTTTCGTTCCAGGAAAATCTCACTCTTTTTCGCCCATGGCTTCGCCTGGGAAAATACAATAGTTATAAATTTTAGTCATCCTAACGTATTTCAATGTTTCATCAATTATGTTCCAGTTATTTTATCTTCCCAAATAAATGAGGATAATGGGTTGTGGGTGGACTTCTGAAAACCATTGGTGGCCAGGAGTTCAATAGGGTTTCTGTTTTACGTTTACGTTTTACGTTTAGCTTCAGTTTTCCGTTTTAGTTTTCCGTTTGCGTTTTCGGTTTTCGTATTTATTTCTTTTGCACATTCACGTTGACAACTTAATTTCTATGGATAAGACTTGGTGAAAATCTTTGTAATGAAACATTTCGGTTGTGAAGAATCAAATAAATTGAGTTTTGGATCTTGGCCGATGCCGTCCAGCTACCTTGCAGTCTTCGCACCTACAAGTAAGCATATGTTTGTATCCTGCAACAGTTTAGTGAACCTTCTTAGTGTATGTGTACAGTAAGAACCCTGTCTTTACTACTGAGCTTTTATTTTGAAACAATTTTATGAATTTTACTGTGTCATTGTCTATTCCATGCCAATGGCATCTTAAATTTAAAACATAGATCTTATGTACTATCTACCTAAGTCATTCTAATGTATCTAAATTAAGTCTTGGCATTAAGCTAGAATAACTAAGCATTATTAGCCATCATTCTGTATTAAGCGACCCCGGTAAAAGTTACATTAAAAACAATTTTGCCTAACATCTAGCAAATTTCATTTATAACACCTCATATGCATTACAAGGGAGTCGACGGCTAGCTTCTATTCTTTACTAGGTAGATAGATCAAGTAAAGTAAATTAAAATTATTTTTTTTTCCTCTAATCTTTGTAAGGTGGTAGATTATTCCGTATCCGGGTATATTTCTATTCCGCCCGATTTACCACACTTACAAATGGCGCCCGAACGTTTTTTTATATAGTTATTTCTGTATATTTTGAGAAATTTTGTAAAATTTATGAAATGTACTCCGCTGATTGTACAATTTTCTAAGTAGTGACACATTGCAAAGAGCACTAAGCTGTTTTTATGGTTAACTAACTAAATAATAACTAATAGTTAGAAATTTTGTTTGATAGTTTAAGTAATTTTCTGAGTATAGTCCAACATTGGTTTTTTTTTCTTATTTAATTAACACATTATAAATGGTGCTTATGCCGTTCAATTATGTTATTTGACTTACCTTTGAGGTGTATAAGTGAATGTTTGCCTTCAGTTTAGTAATAAACATTGCTTAACTGAGTTGTTGTTGGGTATTGCTTTCAATAGTAAGTACATCTTATGTTTGAAAATTCCGGTAACTTAGTATAATTAAAGTTTTGAAACGCTATGTCCTGTTAACTAGTTACACACATACATTTATAAATACTAAGAGTTACAACTTGTGAAACTAAATATATAAACTATATTCAGAGATTACATTAAGTTCAAGTATGAAGTTATGAACAATTTTTTTTCAGTGACTTGATACTTCATTATTTTGTTGAAATTTTGTTTAGAGCTGTGTTAAGGTTATGATAAAAGCTACTTCACACACAAAACATGTTAAGTTTAATTGAATGCTGGTAGTTTAAAGTGACATTTAGAAACAGATTTTGTTGTATTTTAGGTTATGTGTTAAAAGTGTAAAGTAACAGCCATCAAACCATTGCACAATCTCTTTGTTTTTTTTGAAAGATAATATGCTAGTCAGAGTTCATTGCAACTTTGTTGCCTGTTTACTTTTGTAATTGTAAAGGTTGTAACACACTGTGTACTCATAAAGGTGATACTGCACCTTACAATCATTTATTCAATTTTGGGAAGTTTTATTTTGTTATATTTTGTTTACTATAGTAATAATATGTGCTTGTATTATTAACAATATTTTGGAATAGGAACATAATTGATAAAATAGGTTAGGATAGACTTAAGAATATTGTTTTTGTTGTGTATTTTGCTTGTGTATATTTAATAGTTTAAATAACTTCTTTTGTGTTTGTGTTTAACCAATTTGTATAAGGCTAAACATAGACAGTTACACAAGCTCGATATTTTGTTAAATGTGTTTTGACTTAACACAATGGAACAGACTTTTGCCCAGTTTCATTCACTTTTGAAGGACGAATTGTGTTATGAGGTATCCATTCGTTCCGAAACTCCAGCACCTACAGTGCTAGGGTTAAAGAAACAGTTAAAACAATTAATTCAGGAAATTCCTTCTGAATCAATTTTAGAGACGGATTTCACTTCTGAAAGTGAGTTAGGGGTTATTACTAAAAAACTTCAAGACTTAGAAGATTTATTAAAAAAGTGTTCTGACACTAAAGATAGACATGCCCTCTGTAGGTCTAAAGCTTTAGCTTCACATTTGTACTTTAGAATTTTGAGAATACAGTGTTCCGAACTCAGCTTAATAAGTAGGAAGAGTGATTTACATACAAAGTTGCAGAGTTTGATTTCCAGATTAGATGCTGACAATGAGTCGTCTCACGACGAATCACTGGATTCCGAGAGTACCGCCGTTGACTGCACTGGTGATAAAAATGTTGCCAAGTGGAAGTTACATTTCAACGGACAGGGTGATCCACGCAGTTTCATCGAACGCGTTGAGGAATATAAAAGATCTTATGGCGTTTCAGATGGAAAATTATTTGTTTCTGCATTTCATCTTTTTACAGGCCGAGCATTGTTATGGTACAGAGGCAACAAATGTCAAGTTTCGTCTTGGTCAGAATTGAAAACTTTATTTTTAGAGGAATTTGATGCAGTAGATTATGACTACAGGTTGCTAGGTGAAATTCGAGCAAGAACACAAGGCTCTGAAGAACCTGTGTCTATCTATTTCGCTGTAATGTTTTGCATGTTTTCAAGGTTGTCAACACCACTTTCCGAAGAACAAAAGTTACAAATTTTATTACATAATATTCGCCCTTTTTACTCAGAACAATTAGCTCTTGTTGACATTAAGTCTGTCACAATGTTGAAGGAAAAGTGTCGCAAACTAGAGGCTGCGAGGCAGCGTTCCGCCTTATTTTCTGAGCCTACTAACAGTAAGGCAACTTTAAGTTCAGAGTTTGCTTACAAACAAGTGACAAAACAGATAAACACACTTTCAGTCACACCTGCACCTAAGGTTGATACAAGTAAAGGCACTGATTTTTCGAAAACAAATAAACAACTATGTTACAAGTGCGGCAAGGGTAACCATTCCTTTAAATTTTGCAGGACAGTTCCGAAATTTATTAGATGTTTTTCGTGTGGACGTCAGAACTTTACAGTAAAGACATGTCCAAGTTGTAGTAAAAAGGCGATTAGTAAACCCGCTCCGGACAAAAATTCAAAAAACTAATTAGTAAGAACTGTGCAGAGACACAAGTAAAGAACTTGGTCATTAACAACAAAACATCCCTTTTACCTGACACAGTTCTGTATTCAGTGGATAAACGAGACTTTAGGCCACATTTAAAGGTTTTTGTTGACGGTTTTGAGATTACAGGTTTACTAGATTCCGGTGCTTGCGCGTCAATTTTGGGTAACCAGGCGCACAAGGTTTTTTTGAGATTCGGTTATAAATTGCATAGCAGTATTGATACCACATTTTCAGTGGCAAATGGAGACAAACTTGATTGCATGGGTTATATGTTTATTCCGATTACTTATAATTCCGTAACTCACATAATAAAATTTTTTGTAGTACCCTCTATAATAGCGGATGTTATTTTTGGCTGTGACTTTTGGAAAACATTTCAGTTAGCCCCTGGCATTTTTGATAATTTAGAATTAATTAAGGCACCTTCTCAATTTTACAATATTTGTGCGATTGATAATGAACAAATTCATACCATCACTTCTTTTGAAAACTTATCATCTCAACAGAAAGAATTAGCCCAGTCTGTAGTAAATAAATTTTTAGATATTTCTTCAGAGAAAATTGGATTGGGTAGAACAAAATTAATTGAACATGTTATTGACACCGGTGATGCCTTGCCAATAAAAATAAAACAATATCCACTTTCTCCCGAAAAGAAGGAAGCTTTAAGTAAAGAGTTAGATAGGATGCTGGAAATGGACGTAGTTACTCCGAGTGAAAGCCCTTGGAATAACCCAGCAATTTTAGTGAAAAAGGCAAATGGAGACTGGAGATTTTGCCTAGATTGCAGGAAATTAAATTCAGTGACAAAGGGGGATTCATACTCAATACCGTACATTCCACAAATTCTAGATAGCTTGAAAGAGGCAAGGTTTTTATCATCGATTGATTTAAGTTCAAGTTTCTGGCAAATTCCATTAGCTAACGACTCTCAGGAAAAAACCAGTTTTACAGTTCCTGGTAGAGGGTTATTCAAATTTAAAGTCATGCCGTTTGGCCTATGCGGTGCACCAGCACGACAGCAGAGGTTAATGGACCAGTTATTTAATCAAAATTTTTGTAGTGATATTGAAAATGGAATAGTATTTTGTTATATAGATGATATTGTTATTTGTTCTGCTGATTTTGAAACCCATTTAATTTTATTAAACAGAGTTCTGGATAAACTAAAATGGCTCAACTATCCATAAATTTTGATAAATGTAATTTTTTTCGAAACTCTTTGAAATATTTAGGGTATATAGTGGATGAATTTGGTTTACGCACAGATCCTGGAAAAGTTGCCGCAGTTTTGAACTTTCCGACCCCAAAAACTGCACAGGAGGTAAAGATTTTCCTAGGCACTTGTTCTTGGTACAGGCGCTTTATTAGGAATTTTTCAACCATCGCTGCACCACTCAATAGACTAACGAGTAAAGGAAAGAACGCACCTAAATT
Organism: Maniola hyperantus; assembly: GCF_902806685.2. Lineage (NCBI taxonomy): Eukaryota > Metazoa > Arthropoda > Insecta > Lepidoptera > Nymphalidae > Maniola > Maniola hyperantus. The sequence goes on along the minus strand of NC_048538.1, from coordinate 16,948,494 downwards.
TGAGTGGAGCGAACAGGCAGAGGTAGCATTTAATACATTGAAGAATGCGTTGGTAACCGCACCTGTTCTTGCGGTACCGAATTTTGAAAAACCATTCAAAATACATTGTGATGCTTCTGCATATGGTGTTGGCGGTATGCTAACGCAAGAAACCGATGGTTGCGATCATCCCATTGCGTATGTCAGTAGGAGCCTAAATAAAAACGAAAGGAATTACAGCGCGACGGAACGCGAGGCTCTAGCTGTGATTTTTGCAGTGGAGAAATTTCAGGCTTATTTTGGTTCCAAGCCAGTCACAATTATCACAGACCATGCATCCCTAAAGTGGTTCTTAAATTTAGAAAATCCCTCAGGACGACTCGCCAGATGGGGTTGTAGATTATCACAGTATAATTTTGTTATCGAACATAGGAAGGGTTGTGATAATGTAGTTCCGGATACCTTGTCGAGACTCATACACGTAGATGTAGTTGGTGATCGTAATGATAACTCTAGTCAACAAGTTTTGGTAGATGACTGGTATGACAAAACATTTAATGGCTGTAAAATCAATCCAGCAAATTTTCCGAATTTTTGTATTTTGAACGATAAACTATATCGTTACAGTAAATGTAAATACCAGCTTCTCAGTGAGTTCGACTGGAAAGAGGTAGTCCACAAGAACGACATCCTTAGCATTATGCAACAAAACCATGCAGACGCAACTGCAGGTCATTTTGGTGTGTTCAAAACTCATCGCAGATTATCCCTCAGATATTTTTGGCGTGGTATGTATAAGGACGTGGTTGAGTACGTTAAGAATTGTGATACTTGCTCTGCGTATAAACACACGACATCAGCCACTCCAGGTCTGCTAGGGAAGCCTAAAGTCTGCGAGAGACCTTTTCAGGTCATTTCGGCTGATTTAGTCGGACCTTTGCCTAGGTCTAAATCAGGATTTACATTTCTTTTTGTGGTGACGTGTTGTTTTTCGAAATATACAATGTTGTTTCCGTTACGGCGTGCCACAGGTGCCGCTGTTGTTAAAGCGCTAGAGAATTTTGTATTTTTGAACCATAGTGTTCCAGAGACTGTGATTGTGGACAATGGGTCCCAATTTACAGGATCTGAATTCCGTAATCTCATTAAGCGTTATAATATTCCGAAATTACACTACACACCACTGTACACTCCGCAAGTTAACCTTGTTGAGAGGTACAATAAGGTTGTTATGACTGCTGTAGCCGCTTTTGTGAAAGATAACCACAGGTCCTGGGACGAAAACCTGTACAAGGTCCAGTTCGCCATAAACAGTGCGGTTAATGAATCCACTGGATTCTCCCCGTTCTTCCTTGTCCACGCTAGAGAACCGGTTTTAAATGGTTCCTTCTATAAGGACACGGATAAGGAGTACGAGGCCGGAATTCCAAGGGAGGAATACGCAGGTAAGTTTGGAACTTTGGAGGACATATTTGGTCAGGTTAGGAGAAATTTGTTTCAGGCTCATGCGGAGTATGCAACGCATTACAACTTAAGGCGTAGGTCTGCAAGCTATTCTGTTGGGGATATAGTGTGGAAAAAGACCTATCCACAAAGCGACGCTACAAATTTTTTCGCAGCTAAGCTGGCACCTAAGTATGAAAAGTGCAGGGTTGTCAAGGTTTTGTCACCTTTGGTTTATGAACTAGTTAGAGTAGCTGACAACCACCCAATAGGCACTTGGCATATTAAGGATATTAAGAAGTAGATATTTGCCATTACTTAGTTTGGTCTAAACTGTTTGAATATTTAAGTTATCAATATTCAATTAGGAATTTGAATGAGTGTAGTGATGTTCTGAGTTAACAGTTACATTACCATGGTTCAGTTGAGGATGAATGTAGTGGATGTATGTAGGGATGAATATGTGATGATTGGAATGCTTGTGGTAGACCAACCGGTTGAGAAAGTAAAAATGCAAATATCGTACTTTGGGGATAACGAAAAGGGGGGGTTTTGTGTTTTGTTTTCGTTTTCCTTCTAGATAATGGATCATTTCTGTTATTTTTCCGATTCTGTTCCGAGATCTATTTTCTAGGAGAGTTATTTCGTTTTTTTTTCTCATATTCCGATTTTGATTCGGTTTTATTTTTCCAAATGGGATAGAGAACGGTTGCCATATCAGATGGACCCGTTCACAACCAGTTTTTCCGTATTTGTTGAGTAACAAATATTAAGATGGTAGTTTAAAAGAGTGAACCACCGTAGGCCTAGACGCATTCTATCAGTCAGCTGAAGAATGATGCCAAGATGTTTCCACTCAAGTGTCTTAGACACCACGAAGTTTTTTTGTATATATTCTTTTTAGAAGTTAGGGTTGTGTAGTTAAGTATAATGTATAAAACCTTACACTGTTTTCAGTATATTTATTTTGTTAGACAATTTTCCTTGTTAGTAGTAGATGTGCGTTCACGCGTAACTTCTGTGTTTTTTTTGTTTGTTTGTTTCAGGCAAATTGTTAGTAGTTGTTGGATGACGCTGAGGGCAGCGCGGTTCAACCTGTTGAACCTTTTCGTAGGAGGGGAAGTATTGTGACGTTGTAAATTTTGAACTACTAATTAGCGTTTCGCTTTTAATTAAAATCTATTTTGTTCAAAGTATGTTGGTGCCACCTAGCATCAAGGTGCAGAACTACGCGTGGGTCGATGTTCAGAGTTCATCCGAGCCACAATAGATGGCGTTTGCTTCGTTGTCAATTGTCGTAAAAATAAAACAAAAATAATTAAATAAAACCATAATATCATTTGTTTATTGTTAAGTCATTAACAAAACGGTTCTTATAATATATCCTTAGGTTCCGCAAATATTCAAAAATGAATTGGCTTCATGATCAAACTAAATGAGAGCGACCACACTCGGGTTGCGTCTGGCAACACCGATAGGTGAGATTTAGAATTTTCCTGGAGTCAACATGTGAAGACGAATTTTTTTCGTTCCAGGAAAATCTCACTCTTTTTCGCCCATGGCTTCGCCTGGGAAAATACAATAGTTATAAATTTTAGTCATCCTAACGTATTTCAATGTTTCATCAATTATGTTCCAGTTATTTTATCTTCCCAAATAAATGAGGATAATGGGTTGTGGGTGGACTTCTGAAAACCATTGGTGGCCAGGAGTTCAATAGGGTTTCTGTTTTACGTTTACGTTTTACGTTTAGCTTCAGTTTTCCGTTTTAGTTTTCCGTTTGCGTTTTCGGTTTTCGTATTTATTTCTTTTGCACATTCACGTTGACAACTTAATTTCTATGGATAAGACTTGGTGAAAATCTTTGTAATGAAACATTTCGGTTGTGAAGAATCAAATAAATTGAGTTTTGGATCTTGGCCGATGCCGTCCAGCTACCTTGCAGTCTTCGCACCTACAAGTAAGCATATGTTTGTATCCTGCAACAGTTTAGTGAACCTTCTTAGTGTATGTGTACAGTAAGAACCCTGTCTTTACTACTGAGCTTTTATTTTGAAACAATTTTATGAATTTTACTGTGTCATTGTCTATTCCATGCCAATGGCATCTTAAATTTAAAACATAGATCTTATGTACTATCTACCTAAGTCATTCTAATGTATCTAAATTAAGTCTTGGCATTAAGCTAGAATAACTAAGCATTATTAGCCATCATTCTGTATTAAGCGACCCCGGTAAAAGTTACATTAAAAACAATTTTGCCTAACATCTAGCAAATTTCATTTATAACACCTCATATGCATTACAAGGGAGTCGACGGCTAGCTTCTATTCTTTACTAGGTAGATAGATCAAGTAAAGTAAATTAAAATTATTTTTTTTTTCCTCTAATCTTTGTAAGGTGGTAGATTATTCCGTATCCGGGTATATTTCTATTCCGCCCGATTTACCACACTTACAATGCCACATTTCAGCCTGACTAACTGATCTATCAACGCACAGCTCAAACTACTAGACGGATCGGGCTGAAATTTGCCAGCTATTATGACGTAGGCTAAGAAAGGATTTTTGAAAATTCCACCAAGGGGGTGAAATAAAGGTTTGAAATTTGTGTAGTCCACGCCGACGAACTCGCGAGCATAAGCTGTCTGGCAGGCTGGCCTATATGCTAATTTTTTTTTTGTAAGAATATTAGCCAAGTGTTAATGACTAATATTCCCCTTTCCTCTCCAACTACGCGTCAAACTCGTGCTAGGAGTAGGTACGACAATAGTGCAACGGGCGGGGTTTGAACCGGCGACCTTTCGGTTTTCAGTCCACTCCTTTACCGGTTGAGCTTATTGAGGCTCTAATTTTTTTTTTTAAATTCAGATACAAGTTAGCCCTTGACTGCAATCTCACCTGGTGGTAAGTGATGATGCAGTCTAAGATGATAGCGGGCTAACCTGGAAGGGGTATGGCAGTTTTTATTAAACCCATACCCCTTTGGTTTCTACACGGCATCGTACCGGAACGCTAAATCGCTTGGCGACACGGTTTTGCCGGTAGGGTGGTAACTAGCCACGGCCGAAGCCTCCCACCAGACCAGACCAGAAATTTAGAAATTATAAAATTCCAAACCCCTGCTGCCAGGAATCGAACCCGGGACCTCCCACTATTAAGACCACAGCGCTCACCACTGCGCCAGGGAGGTCGTCGAAAAATTACGAGCAAAGCAACCTAATAAAGCTTATAAATAGCGCCCTCACCTTTGGCGTGCTGACCTCCCTGGTGGAAATGCCCATCTTCTCGTGGTGGCGCAGCTGCACGGGGTATATGATCTGATAGTAGTGGCCGGCGATGTTGCGCACCAAGTCTTGGTTCTGTCGGTATCCACGCAGTAGCCTTTCCACCTCTGAAAACAAGGTTCAAAATCAATTGATCACGAAAACAAAAGAGAAAAACCCTGCGCTTTTTTTAGTAGGTACTAAAATATATCAGGTAGTTTTTTTTTTTTCTAGTATGTATTTTCAGTCCTACACTATAGTGCATTCAAAAATTCGGCTTTCTCTATGTAGTACCCTTTTTTTTTAGAATTCGTTGACTGACCTATTATTCAGCATTAAATTTTTCTTATACCTAGATAGGTAACTAAGGAATTACAAGTATGAAAAAACTAGGCATAGCGCGTAGTTATTATAAAAAAACAACCCCTGAATTTTTTTCATCTTTAAAATCGATAATGTAGAGAAGTTTTTGCTCAATTTCAATAAGCACGTTTACTATCCCTCATATGCAGGCGATACAAGATTATTTCAGCCTAGATCGGGCGCAGATTATGCTAATATATTCAATTTGTAGGCGGTAAGGTGTTTCTATGCGATGCAGGTAGGTGCTTTCATCTGTGCCGCAATGTTGGTGGAAGGTTACTAAAGGAGGAATTTAATTTAAAATAACAAAAGGAGGTAATTTTTTAACTTCAATTTTTTTAACATAATATTATATTGCACGCTTGGAAAAGCAGTGTATAATTCCAATTTTCAGCCCGATCCGTCTAGTAGTGGAGCTGTGCGTTGATGAATCAGTCAGTTACCTTTTTGATTTATATAAGTATTTAGATACTTTCGAAGAGATAATCTGTGTCTGTTGTTTTCCAAATATCCGTTCAAATATTGTGTTTTAAAGTTACACGAGTTCAAGAATTGAAAGGAATTAATTTAAACTCTGACTTTGATATACAAATCAATTTCAACTTTGAATATGATGTTCAAATCAAAGTCAATTATCACTGATTTATCAACGCACAGGTCAAACTACTGGAAATTTGGCATGCAGATAGCTATTATGACGTAGACATTCGCTAAGAAAGGATTTTTGAAAACTCAACCCCCAAGGGGGTAAAATCATCATCATCATCATCAACCGATAGACGTCCACTACTGGACATAGGTCTCTTGTAGGGACTTCCACACGCCACGGTCTTGCGCCGCCTGAATCCAGCGGCTCCCTGCGACTCGTCTGATGTCGTCCGTCCACCTAGTGGATCGCCATTCCAGCACCTTGGGACCCCAACGTCTATCGGTTGTACGAACTATGTGCCCTGTCCATTTCCACTTCAGCTTCGCAACCCGTTGAGCTATGTCGGTTACTCTAGTTCTCCTACGGATCTCCTCATTTCTGATTTGATCACTCATGTAGAGAAACTCCAAACATAGCTCTCTCCATCGCCCGCTGAGTGTCTCTGAGCTTTCTTATGAGGCCCTAAGTTAGTTAGGGGGTAAAATAGGGGTTCGAAATTTGTGTACTCCACGCGGACGAAGTCGAGGGCATAAGCTAGCCCATTTTATAATGAACTTGATTACTTGTATGAGAGCCCAAACTACGTCATGTTTGGAGCGCTACGAATATACTGCTCAAATACTAAAGCTCGGACAATATTTTCGAAGCATAATGACAAAAGACAGTGCAATCGCATCTAAACCCCCGTTATGAGGGCTCTGAGCGTCTTCCAGATATCGTCGAGTAGTAAAGCCTTTACGAGGCCCTCCGTTTGAACAATAGTGGGGCGGATTGAAACTCATTTAGATCATAAGTACCACTTGCACAGAACGGAGGGGTTAGGATTAACATTTATATGGAAGGTGCAGTAATGTGCTGTATTGTATTACACGGGTTACAGGTGAAAGCATTTGATGCATTTTAATAGCGATGGCAGCAAAGTAGATACGGACATCTACACTTTTGGCGAAATTGCTTTTTTTTTTACAAAAATGAGCTTATATCAAATATATCTACAAGTAGGTATGTATTAAAATCATTTCAATATTCAAAATAGTTAAAAATTAAAGAAAATCTGGCACGTAAATGAACACATCTACACTCGATTTCAGGCTTTTCGACTCGACTTCAGGAACATGATTAATTGTTCCTTGAAAATCATCAAAAAAAACGGCGTAAGATAATGTGATCAAAACTCGATTGCGTATTTACCTATTGTAAAAAAGATTTGCATGTAGGTACATCTTTGAACCAGTGTAACTTTAAAAATACATTTTTGTACAGATAACTGAAAAACTACAGACAGGTATTTTTTTAAAAATAGATATAGCGAGCAAACGAGCAGGCGGGTCACCTGATGAGCCTTATTAGATTTCATCTAATCAGAAATTAAATAAACTATTAATAAACTTAAATCTAAAAAAAAGGCCTCAAGGTCTCCACACCAAAAGGCACGAATACGAAGCTCCCATCGAGGTTTTCATATTTGCGCCTCTTGGCCTATTCGGCGCTGATGGCCGCTGCACCCGCCATAGAGGAGGTCGCCTGAATGTGGGATGCAGCTAAAGTGTCTACACAAGTTGCATCCCAAACAAGCGACCTGCCCATCTTCCACAGTACGAGCGTCATACCATCAGGTCTCTTGCCATCGCTACGTGCCAAACCAATAGGTTCTAGTACAGCTGGCACATGGGCGGTGGCAAGGGACCTCCGGATGATGTCGTTAAGGGTACTATGGCGGGAGAAGCGACCAGCGCTTCTCGAACAGGAGAGCCCATGGTGGCCGAAGGCGTCAACGCAGTCACCGCAGTGGCAACGGTGTAATTAAATTGGATTGGTATCTATAATATGATTACACCAACAAGCAATGTACAATGTACATATTCCAGCAAACAAATAAATTTTAGTTTCAAAGCTTTTCGAAACCAGATCAAAGGTAAACTATTCATAAAGTTTTAGCAATTGAGTTGTGTATCACTTTAGTAGAGCTATTGTCGAAATGCGGTGGTTTTATTCGGGATAGTTTGCGGTTAGTATAATGCAGACATTTGTTCTTGTAGATTGGGAGCCCGACTTGGCTTTGGAATTTGTCCTCGGATTAAATATTTAAGCGTACAAAATTCTACTGGGGTTTAAGATTGGGGAAAGTTTTTAGGGAAATTATAGTCGCTTAAAGATAAGTGAATGCATAATTCCAATAGGGTATTTGTCTATAAAATAAATTAAGTATTTCTCAGTGATTAATAGGTCTTCCAAAATACGTAAAATCCACGTCCATTGTTAGTTTTAAGTGTTACAACCATTTTAAACTAACGGGTAAACTATTAAACTAACATATAACGTCAAATCATTGTAACGTCACATGCCATTATTTAGATTAGATTAGATTAGATTTATTTATTTGCTTTCATGTACATTAATTGATAGCGGGTGCTTAAAGCTTCATAGAAGCTCGCAAACTAAGCGCGTGTTTTGACGTTTGAAATTAGAAATCGTAAAAATAAAAGTAATGTTTACAAGTAGGTATCGTCTGACCAATAATCTATTAAAAGAGTTAGAAAATAAAACAATCTCAACCTAACAGCGGAGGTAGGAGACGTAGAAAACTTTAAATATAAAATTCACAGAAAATTCAAACTTAAAAAATTACATGCAAAACGGACACGAGTAAGCAAAGAGATTTTAAAAACAGGACTTAGTCAATTAAAAGTTAAAACTAAGTGAAATGAAATGATGTAGGTATCTTTTGCTTATGCAAAAAATAAAAAGTTACACAGAAAATGCACAATATCTGAAAATCTGATGAAATCTTCGTGAAGTGAAAATAGAAACTCTTATATAAATAATTATTGAGATTAAAATACAGGATTATTTCCTGTATTTGAATTGCAATAATTTCAGATTTTAGTTTTTATACAATAACGAAGGTGTGGCCCTCCCAGGCTCTTAGTCAAATACCTCTAAAAGGAAATGGAGAAATTGAGTGATAGCATATCAACGCACAGCTCAATCTCTGGATCTAGACTCTAGAAATTTTACCTGTAGGTTTTTTCTATAACGCAGCACAGATAATTCAACCTGAAGAGTACGCATATACAAGGTTTTGCATGGAAACAAAATCGTAAAATGTTGGCGGGGGACAAAGGAGAATGCTTTGTTGTGATTGGTGGACTCAAAAGTCACGTAATCAAGACAATGTGCGGAATGAGGGTACCGAACGGGCGTGGCCCGACTTTTATGCTATAAGCAACTGCCTTAGCTTGGTGACCGAGGGTGTCCGGCTATTAGACGTCGATAGGTGGTGATCTGTGCCTGGTAGAGATCGCTTCAAAGCGATGAGGTTGCCAATAATTATTGTCGTGATCAACCCATCGCCCGCTTACTACAGAGCACGGGTCTCCTCTCAACGTGAGAAGGGTTTTGGGCATAGTCTACCACGCTGGCCATGTGCGGATTGGTAGACTTCACACACCTTTGAGAACATTATGAAGAACTCTCAGACATGCAGGTTTCCTCACGATGTTTTCCTTCACCGTTAAAGCAAATGATATTTAATTAATTAAAACGCACATAACTTCGAAAAGTCAGAGGTGCGTGCCCGGGATCGAATCCCCGACCTCCGATTAGAAGGCGTACGTCCTAAACACTAGGCTATCCATCTATATAAATGACAAGATATGCCCAAGCGAACCAAATTTTTCACGGTTTTGGAACCAAATAAATCAGCGCCACCTCTTAGATACTAATGAACGACCCGTTTGAAATCCAGACGTCACTGAGGTTGCATTGGTGCTAAATAAACATTTTAGGACCAATAAATCGGTGCCATTTTGCTTGTTCAATGGCCCTGTCCTTACGAAGTAATATATAAGTCAATTGCACAGCTTATTTGATTTTGTACATTATTAAAGCATATTTCATTTCATTCATATAAAATCCGAAGCTCATGCAACCAGTGAGATATGTTGTGGCCGTAGGTAATAATTAAACCCTGGACTCCTCGAACTGGGCCGGGAATACCCTGGACACCTCCTAGTTTTGGCCGGGATAACCCTGGACGCACGATGATGCTGGGCCGATCAATGAAGCTTGAGATGTCTTCTGTTCATTATGGATTAATTTTTTTGGCTTATTTCTTGATGTTAGTGTTTCTTGATTTTTAATACAGGACGTGGAATTATTTTCTTCTTTTTGTTCTAATTGAGTCTTGAATCTTGATGATGATGTGCAGGCAACCTACTTCGATATATTGAGGAGTTGCATTTTTATGTTACAGCTAATATGAACATGCTACGTTTAAACTGACAATTCGTACATATTTCACCAGTAAGGTAAACATTATTCAGAAAGTTGTAGAAAATGAATCCCCTATCCGTTTAAGCGATCAGTGGATCCGGAACGCGGTGGTTTTATTCGGGATAGTTCGCAGTTAGTTTAATCCCGAGGTTTGTCCGCGCAGATTAGAAACTAACTGGGCTTTGCAACTCGTCCTTTGAATAAATGTTAACTCGTACAACTATTGTTGGAATTCTATCAAACTTTGGGGAATGTCCTTTTATAAAATCCCTATGATGTAAAGAGACCCATATAAGATTGATCTATTTATAGCGCTTTGAAAAATCTCACGCAATATTTTGTAAAATTGATGAACTATTTCGTACCGCATATCTCGTCGCTGGCTCACTACTGAGCACTGGACTCCTATACAATGAACAAAAAGCTTAATTTGCTATAATCAGCTGAAACAGGTCGAATCTGTATAGTGCAACATGCAGCATGCGAAATGCACCGCCCGCCCTCCCACTGCTAAACATGCAGGAAGAAGCAGCCACCAGGCAAGCAATACGCATCACCACCACGCAGCACCACACAAATCCCAAACACACTCGACGCACGTTTCGCCCCGACACCGGAGCATCCTCAGGAGATGTAGATCTTACAATGCACAATTGCAAAGATTATATTATAGCAAATTAAGCTTTTGGGTCCTTGTATATCATGGACTTCCGCAAAGTAACGCCTGCTTCTATACAACACTGGACTCCTCTCAGGGGGGGGGGGGGGACACCCTAGGACACACAATCCAGTTGGGGAGGTCCAATTTCGAGAAAGAGGTCAGCCGCCGAAACCAATTCGGTTGGGCAGCGTTCAGGAAGCTTCGAGATGTCTTCTTGTCCAAAATTCCTCAGTGCTTGAAGACCAAAGTCTTCGAAACTATGGACTTTACACACCCTTGATTTTTGCACTTTTCGTCAAAATCATTCAAATGTATGGACCCTAAAAATCTACAAGAAATATCCTCTTTTGCATTTATTAGATTAGTATGAACTCTTTACCTAATAAATAATAATGATTAATGATTAATGATTATTATGTTTTGTTCGCAATAAGGTCAGTTCTCTATAGTAATATATTCGATACTGTAAATAGAATCTGAAGTTTTGTATTGCTCTTGAAAGAGATTTTGATATCGTGATTAATTAGATCGCAGTTAAATAAACAATTGAAGTATTCATCATAGAATTCAAAGTGATCTATGATGATGAGTGAAATAAAATCTAATGGTTATTTATTGAAAGATACATTATTATCTGTAGATATCCATTATATTTTGAGACCACGGCTGTTCTAATCTTAATATGTAATAGGAAAAGGTGGCTGACTGACTGGCTGACTGATCTATCAACGTACAGCTCAAACTACTGGACGGATCGGGCTATTTGACATGCAGATAGCTATTATGACGTAGGCATCCGCTAAGAAAGGATTTTTGAAAATTCAACCGATAAGGGGGTGAACTAGGGGTTTGAAATTTGTCAATTTTTTTGGCATTTTTGTCATTTGCAAACTTGCCTGCCTCATAATAGCTATTAGTCTAGTAGTTTGAGCTGTGCGTTAATAGATCAGATAGTCAGTCAGTCACCTTTTCCTTTTATATATTTAGATCAAAATCCGGTGCGGAATTAATTCCGCAGTGCGCGCACTCCTATGTAGTAATAGTTTACAGATTTTGCGGGACAAAATGTATGTACATTTTCCGTAGTGCGTGCTAGCTCTAAGTCTCTTCAAATTCACCTATCCTAACAGGAACTTTTGCATTTTTATCAATACATGCAATATCCGGTACCTTACGCTTGCGTTACCATTTCCTATTTTAAAATAAAACAGCCAGCGTCTACAGTACGCTTAGTATAAGATTTTACGTCTCACCAAACGTTGCTAGAATTCGAGAGTCGAATCACAATACCGTCAAAGTAAAATGGACCTAAAGAGCCTTAAATTGAAGTAAAAAATTCCGTCGACCGGGTCTTCTCCGGTTGGCCGAAGGCCAAGCGGGGGTACGGGCCTCGAGCCGTAGCCTCCTTACCCGGGTAGGGCGCGGGGTATTATGTTACCCCGGTGTTGGTCTTCTAGCCGGCATTTCACCAGCTAGGGCCCGCCATCTTGGCTTGGGGCCTCGTGGTTGGTTGCGTTCCCCGCGCTGCGGGCGATAGATTCACCGTGCCTGGTCCGGTGGAGATCTCCGCGCTGCGGACGACAGGCTGGCCATCGCGCGCGGAGATAGTGTCATATATATGTCATGTCATATCATGTAAAAATTTCAATGCCACTGATTTTAATTTTGCAACGTTTCCGCTTGGAGCGCTGGTTGTAGATGTATAACAAACTTGAGCTTTAAAACAAGGAAGTTAAGATCCAGTTTACTATAATGCGGAGGGTTTTCGACACTCGAATACTATCAACGTTGGTGAGACATAAAATCTCGTATTAAGCGTACAGTTCCATATTCATTCAGGTATCCGATTCTATTTCGCAGTGCAAAATTGAAATAAGCTTGGCTAAATGCATTTGACAGTCAAATTCAAGATGGCGTCTACTTGTTCAAGCCCGTATTTCTGAATGTACCTACACATATTTAAGATTACACTTCGTACACGCTTCTCCATACAAACATATCATCATCATCATCGTCATGATCAACCCATCACCGGCTCACTACAGAGCATACGCCTTCTCTCAATATGGAAAAGGTTTGACCATAGTCCACCATGCTGGACAAGTGCAGGTTAGCAGGTAGGTATTTTATAATAATATATAACTAGCTCATGCCTACGGCTTTGTCCGCTTGAATTTAGTTTTTTAAAAACTCTATGGGAACTCTGTGATTTTCCTGGATAAAAAGTAGCCTATGTCACTCTCCGGGTTTTTGACTATAATCATGCAGAAAATCACGTCAATCCATTGCTCTGTTGTGACGTAATTGAAACACAAACCAACAAACAAATACACTTTTGCATTCACTTTATAATATGGGTAAGTGTAAGTCCCGCAAATTGCTAATGCGCGTGGCCGCCATTTTAGTGACGTCAGCACTAGACTGAAGTTTCGAGCTGATGGTATATTTTTATTTCGGCTGACGTCAAAATGACGTCATTTCGATGGTAATGAGACATGGTTCCAGCGCAATAGCAATTTGCGGGACGCATAGTGATATAATGGCCACATTTTCACTTTTGGTAAATACCATTCGAATACTTCGTCCAGTATGCAAAATAAAATTTTTATGCACTTGCTCGATGGTCAACGGATTTTCGACAATTTATTTTTTAATAATCGAAATCCGTTCGTAATCCCTTTGAAATCATTGCATTTACGAACTCAAATAACCCATACTGAACGCGGGATTAAGAGATAAAAACAGGTAATATGGAGAGTTAAAAGTTAACATTTACATTTTATAGCGCCAAAGCTCTATGCCTGAAATCTATGGAGCGCACTCTGACTTTGTTCAGACTTAAGTTTGAGTTAAAACGAGAGAGATTTATGTGAGAGATATAGCTCTGTCTCGTTTTAACTTTGTCTTGAGTCTAAGCAAAGTCAGAGTGCGCTCTATACATCTCACCCACACTAGTACAGTAGTTTTGGTCGGTGTTTATCCGACAATGACTTTGTAACGTCTAAAAATCAGATCTCGTTTCCACAACTCTGTAGAAGCTTAAGCACTGCCTGGAACATTCTGACATATTAATCTATGGAATTACATCGCAATTGAAATGACATGAATGAAATGACACACAATTAGTCACGTGAAACAGGGAAGGCATCACAAAAGCTTTACTTTTCTATGAATAGTAGCTTCTTCTAGTTTCTCGTAGCTTTAGTTTTAAGTTTGCGTAATAATTATCACCACTATATCCTATATCTTACAAATGCAACATCTGACTATCAAAAAGAGTAATTTATTACCTATTTTAAATAAATCATGTGACTTTGACTTTGAATACGTTTTCAAACTTTAATGGAATTGAATGACGGCTTAATTGAATCACCCGAGACCTGTAATCGACTGAACTAATCAGACGGTCGGTGTATGTCCGGCTAATTTGAAACTTTGAGTTCATCCCAAGATACAACACGATGTCAGCTTTGGACGACTTTGTAACGTCCAAACATAGTCGGGTATACACCGACCAAAACATGACTTAATAAAATCAGATCTCGTTTGAATAACTCGGTAGAAGTTTTAACTCTACCCAGAACATTCTGACATATTAATCTATGCAATTACATCACAATTGAAATGACACGAATGAAATGACACACAATTAGTCACGTGAAACAGGGAAGGCATCACAAAAGCTTTACTTTCTATGAATACGTTTTCAAACTTTAATGGAATTGGACGACGGCTTAATTGAATCACCCGAGACCTGAGACCGGAGCGTGCTGTGTATAAAAGTGCTATCAGACGGGATTACAATACGCCACGGTTGTGCTACGCTACAATTGTGTCGTCTGAAAATACTCTATTTTTATTGTTACTAAAGTTTGTTGAGCCGTGATAGCGTAGTGGTTAAAACATTCGCCTCCTATTCGGAAGGTCGGAGGTTCGATTCCGGACACACACTGTTAGCTTTTCGGAGCTATGTGCGTTTTAAACAATTAAATATCATTTTTTATATTTATTTATTTTTTAGTGTTTACCTAGACGGCGCAAACTCAGAAGATGCAGGTTCGATTCCTGCCGGTCACGCAATTTTTGATATGTATTTCAAATTATTTAATTAAATATCACTCTTTTAACCGTGCAGGAAAAATATTGTCAGGAAACTGAGTGTTTCCCGCATCATTTAGGCCAGGGCGGTAGACTACGGCCAAACCATTCTCACTCTGAGAGGAGAGTGCTCAGTAGTGGGCCGGTGATGGGTTGATCATGACGATTAATCTATGGAATTACATCACCATTGAAATTAGTCACGTGAAACAGGGAAGGCATCACAAAAGCTTTACTTTCTATGAATACGTTTTCAAACTTTAAGGGGACTCAGTTCGGTGCTTTCTTCATACAAACGTAGGAGGGAAATTACAACAATATTCGATATTGTACGCACAAAACTAAGAATTATATCGATTTATCTCGTCATTATCTAGGTTTATTGATATATAAAACATTGAAAAAAATATTGATTTAAAAGTTACGTGGCTCAAAAGATTCCTATTTTAACACTAAATTAATGACAACTTTAGGCGTAAATAAATAAGATTAGGGCTAAGAAAATTCTAAAACAATTTATCATTAGACGTAGTTTATTTATTCATTAGTTGAAATAACTTTACTTTGGAAACATAAATTCAGCAGTTTTTTCTCAAAAATACTTTTCCTAAACCCTTTTCGCGCGCTTGATTTCGGTGAAAATCATCGTGCCTCTCAACTTTCTCATACAATGTCAAGTGAAAAGCAAACATGTTACCCACGTGCGCTGCCAATTTCGGTCGAGCGTCCTGCGTCACCTTAATGGAATTGGATGACGGCTTCATTGAATCACCCGAGACCTGAGACCGGAGCGCGCTGTGTATAAAAGAGCTATCAGACGGGATTACAATACGCCACGGTTGTGCTACGGTACAATTGTATCGTCTGAAAATACTATATACAGGGGTAACCAGAGCGCTGGCAAAAATGGAGACAGTTGATATACTGATGATTACTGATATTATGATAACACCAAAAAAACACGTTTTTTTTAAAAATCACATTATTTTGTAAGCGTTTTCAATATAATATTGCAAATAAAACATCTGACTGACGCCAGAAGTCAACGAACGTTACGTAAGTATAAGTCATAGGCGGGGCATTGACCCGAGTTTTGCACGCTATACATTGCGGGTTTGAAAAATACTAAATCACAAAAACTACAAAGTGAGGCAAATGGTTATTGGTATTGGGTTGTGGTTAAGTAGTATAACAATTATATAACAATTATGTAACCAGAAATAACTAAACTAGCAAAAACTTAGTTTTTGCTAGTTTAGTTATTTCTGGTTACACCCTGTATTTATTGTTACTAAAGTTTATTAATAACATAAACATAAAGGTCTAAGGTTCCATTTTTACCATTTTGAACGGAACCCTAACAAACTACGTCATCGTATTTATTAGAGTAAGTTTTTATATACCAAAGTTCCATTTAGTATATCACTGAGCGCTGGAGCAAGGTATATAAAGCATCAAGTTGGTATATAACGGCTTGCTGGAATGACGCGCGATTCATTGTTGTTGGAATTACAACATTCCAGAAGTAGGTATTCCAAATTTTTCACAATTCACATATTACTCATTTATTGTCCGTTTTTCCGTAGGATTTTTTCTTTTTCCGGGATAAAAAGTAGCCTATACCCGTCCTTATGATGTATCTAACCTAACTATGTACTTAACAAATTTTGTGCTGTGAAAAGCTAGCAGACAGACAGACTACGTAAATGTATTTATTAGAGTAAGTTTTTAATATATCTACCGAAGTTTTAACTTATAATTGGCGACTGCACTTAGTAAGTAATATTTTCAAAATTAAGTTTTTTTTTTAATGTATTAGTGTAAGTAGCCGTTAGTTAATTTAATAAATAAATTAAAAAAAAAAGTTCCATTTATAAATTGCTGAGCGTGAGAGCAAAGTATAAAAGCATCAAGTGTATAAAGCTTTCCGTAGGTACGTATTTGTAGCGCCGAGCGAACTTGCTGGAATGACGCGCGACTTATTGTTGCTGGAATTACAACATTCCATAAGTATTCCAACAATGTAGCGCTGAGCTTTTGTTAGGGCGAACATTATGAAATTTTCACACTTTACATATTACCTACTCATTTATTTTCTGTTTTCCCGGTTTTCACACTAAATGACTGATGACAGGTTGCAGATTTAGCTTCCAATCCAATTCAATTCAATTCAATTCAATTTTCTTTATTGCGAATATGGGTAAACAGTAGAGATATTACAAAAACAAAAAGGTACAGTCAAATTCTGCATATTAGCACTTCGTCGGCATGGACTTCACAAATTTCAAACCCCGATTTATTCCTTAAGGCTGAAATTTCGAAAAAGCCTTTCTTAGTGGATATGGTCTACTCGTTACAAATTACACACCCTCCAAATTGTCTCTAGGACCAGCGGTGTATCAGCTGTGCGTTGATATATAAGTCAGTCAGTCAGTCAGTTAGGCCTTTGAATTTTATACATATATATTATGCAGATGTCACCCCCTTAGGGGTTCAATTTTCAAAAATCCTTATAGCTATCTGCATGCCCATACAAATTTCAGCCCGATCCGTCCAGTAGTTTCAGCTGTGCGTTGATAGATGTGTCAGTCAGTCACCTTTTCCTTTTATATAAGTATTTAGATTAGCAAAGTTTGTAAAACATATTAAAAAACAAATCCACGTGGACGGATTCGTGAGAAAATTACTGATGTGATGGTTTAAAATCCAAAACCTCTGAAGGCTTATTATAATAATTTTAATTAAATCAAATCAGGGATCTTAGCCCGGGCCTTCAGTAGGCGTATGTGGGATCCGGTCCTTTTATAATCTGGTTCGAAGGTTCGAACAAAAAGGTTAATATTCTCGTACCACGGGGAACATGTTAGGTTTTTGGACACTCCCTTGGATTACGAAACTTGCGATTTTCGTTATTATTTTTGGCTGAATTTCTCTACGTCGTATTTTTTGTTTTTGAGGGTTTTTGAGGGGAACTTTTATATGCAATATAATATGCAGAAAGATAATGCTAAAAGATTCTACAAGTAATAAACTGAAAACGCAATTAATAAAATATCTCAATGCTCTAAATTATAACGAAACTGAGGATCTTCTGATTAAAATAATATGATTGAAACAAACTAGCTAATATAAACAACAAATAATACACATACACACACGCACCCACACAAACACACACACATACACACCTTAACACACGCACACACACACTCGCATACATGCACACCACTATCACTTGTAATAGACACCGGTATAACATGTTCGACCTTAGCGCACCAAATTGTAATAACATTTATTCAAGTTTTTAGAAATGGAGAAGGCAACCCACTGTAATACAGTGTTTACTAGTGCAGGGGTTGCCCATTCATACGTCCTCAGTAGGCCTAGTCCTAGTCCTAGACCTAGGTCTACTTAATTGTTATTACTTGTTTTTATCTGTATTATTATTATAGTTTTGTTGTTGTTGTAATGTAATTTTTTGATTGAAAAATTATTGATGTATTGATATTAATCACATCATCAAGGCATCGTAGCCAATAGTGAGCGAGCGTCAGCCAATCAGAGGTGATTGCGATCGTGACATTGTAGCTGTCATTCTACCGCAATCGAGCCGCTGGAGAATAAGTTAGTAGGTACGTAAGAGAAAACGAATTGCTTTGACAAATTGCTTTATTTAACCCATCGCCCGGCCCATGGCTGAACACGAGTCTCCTCCTAGAGTGAGACGAATTTAGGCCACAGTACACTACGCTGGCCAAGCGTGAATTATCGTGTTATGAAGCTCTCAAAATTAGCATGATACTGGATAGCAAGTAGGTAAGTACTTAAGAAAAACGAGTTGCAGTCTACAACTTTTTTGTTCGGAATGACCTTCTGTAGAAGTAGTAGAGAATACCTACTTACTAGAATGGTAATTTTAAATACACATAAAAAATTGCGAACCTGCAGGAATCGAACCCGCGTCTCCTGGGATCGCGCCCGACGCGCTCGTCACTGGCAGTAAGCGGGCTGTAGCTTAGTGGTTAGAGCGTCGGGCGCGATCCCAGGAGACGCGGGTTCGATTCCTGCCGGTTCGCAATTTTTTATGTGTATTTAAAATTATTTAGATTTTTTTTTTTATTCAGATTTTCTTCAAGTATAGGTAAAAACACTATAAAAATTATAAAATATACTAGAATGGTAGTTGGTAATACATAAAGGACAAAGGTATATATAAATTTACTTGTTCGAGGGTATGTCATACCCCACTGGGGCCACTGGTATACCGTATACGGTGGGTTAAAATACCGCCATTTTGTGTGTAAGGTAATTTGTATCGAGTAAGTAGCTCGAGCTTGTATTTGATACTGTCGGGTTGCGCCGCGCAAGGGGGTGCGTTGCTTTGACAAATTGCTTTATTTATTAACAGTTTTAAAGAAGCAATATATTATGTGATTATTACACTGCGGTTTCCTTTCAGGCTTGAAATATTACCTTATATTGCTTGTACCTACTCTTATGATACTCCGGAGTCCGGAATATTAGGATAAAAATCTTAATAATCTGAATGAAGCCATTAATATGACGTATCTACAACGACTTCCAAAAGGGCTTCTTTTCTATTTATGCCGCTAGTAAACTACCTACAGTATGCGTTAGAAAGTATTGTACATTTAGATTTTTTTTTAAATTCAGATACAAGTTAGCCCTTGACTGCAATCTCACCTGGTGGTAAGTGATGATGCAGTCTAAGATGATAGCGGGCTAACCTGGAAGGGGTATGGCAGTTTTTATTAAACCCATACCCCTTTGGTTTCTACACGGCATCGTACCGGAACGCTAAATCGCTTGGCGGCACGGCTTTGCCGGTAGGGTGGTAACTAGCCACGGCCGAAGCCTCCCACCAGACCAGACCAGAAATTTAGAAATTATAAAATTCCAAACCCCTGCCAGGAATCGAACCCGGGACCTCCCACTATTAAGACCACAGCGCTCACCACTGCGCCAGGGAGGTCGTCAAATGTATGTACTTTTAGAAGGAGATAGCAGATTTGTAGAGCATTGTCTCTGTCTTTGAGACTGACAAAACTTTATATAGGTAATAGGTATGAGTGACAGATACAACGCTCTACAAAGCCGAAATGTTATTCTAAGGGCCGATGTACATTACTTTCTGCTGCGTACTGTGTGTCTACATGCCAGCGTGATGCCAGCAGAGCTACAAAATGTGTAGAGAATGTGTAGAAATGTGGAAATTTTCTGAGTGCAGTACAATTCGTCTCCACAGTAAAAGCATGCGACTTATCCTCCAGCTTAAAACAAGAGTAACAAGTTAACAACCCTTAAGCTAACCGCTCGCTACGAATAACATCACACGATGGACTTTTTAAAATTTTATTGCGTTTCTTTATGCGACTAAAACTTTGCGTCATACAAGACAAAATTTATCCTGGCACTATAGATGTGTCATATACCTATAATAAGTAAATAAGTAAGTGATGATTCTTTGTGGCGCCACAAGAGCAAGTTTTTTATATTATTTCGTCAGGCTAAATAAATATTTTGTTCTCATTTTAAAAAACCTGGCCATTTGAGTGATGTGATTTTGTGATCTGTCATCTAGGTATACCTACCTAGTATTCTATATCAATAATGATATCAATGCACTGTAGACACACGAGTAGATATCCCTACAGAGGGGAAGCTTCCTAATACCGTTCAAAATTTTATACCTATTCTTATAGGGCTGTCACCTGTTGCAGGTAAAAAATTTAAAGAAAAAAAAAATACTATACACAAGTCCCGCAAATTGCTAATGCGCACGGCTGCCATTTTAGTGACGTCATCTAGACTTCAATTTATCTCTTGGGTACACAAAAAAAGAAATATCCCTATTTTATATAGACTAACTGAAACATACTGAACAATGAGAACAATTAGAGCCTCAATAGCTCAACTGGTAGGAGAGGAAAAAGGGGAATATTAGTCATTTAACATGGCTAATGTTCTTTATTAAAAAAAAATAAAAAAAAATGGTTAGGCATTTTTGTTTAAAAAAAACCACATCATTTAAATCTATAATAAGTATTTTTTTGTACAATTTACACGTAACTAATTCGGAAGTAATATATAAATATTCTCGCTAAATATCAACTTAATGCGCACGACCCACAGCCCTGCCGTTCGCCATCGAACGGTGGTGTACCTACAGCCAGCCGCTTGTATGAAGCTTCTTCTCTGGTCCTACTCTGTGCTGTAGATACGTCTTGGTGGTTTACTTTTTACGCGTATACCGCCCGAAAACGAAACTTGTTTTATCACTTAAATCACAACTGTGTCTTCAGTACAAAGTTTGTCACACTTTTCTTTGCACGATATATTTTCTCTACTTTAACACTTTTGAAATAGAGTTCAAAACAGCACAGATTTTTCAGAATTTTCTATTCCCGTACAAAGCTTCAGCAAACTTTTAGATTCATGTGCACCTTATTGCCTAGTACACAAGGTCGGTAATTCAATGTATTTAACCGGTTCAGTGTAAAAGTCACATTATGAGTCATGAAATGTCGTTTTCCTTGTTCCTGGGAAATATTTCGAAACTTTTAAGCTTACATAGTAAACAACAGTCATGACATGATTTTGTCTTTCAGACCTTTATTTTTGGGTAAGGTATTTGTGCTGATTTTCAAAATTTGCTGCCTTTCTTCCCACAGCTGGGCAAAGAGGTGTATCATTGGAGAAAAAAACTTGCAGCTTATGTGAGAGTTTGCGATTTACACATTCCAAAGGTTTATTTATTACTATTAGGTACTAGCTTAAGCCCGCGACTTCGTCCGGGTGGACTTCACATATTTGAAACCTCTATTTTGTCTCCTTAGGAGTTAAATTTTCAAAAAGATGTCTACATCATAATAGCTATCTGCATGCCAAGGATCCCCGCTCTTCAAGAGTTGCCGGTCATCCCTGGTGTCTTCTTTTTCTACATATTAAGAGCTTTTAATCCGCTAAGATCGGTTGGTTATGCCGACGGATTTTATTGCTAACTTTCCTGCTTCTCTAGTAGTAGGAGGGCGGGTGGTGCATATCGCATTCGTACGTTGTACCTACCATTTTGACAGATTTGACTGTTTTTGGCTTGTAGTTAGTTCGTTGTGATAGTAACAACTAAAAAGAGGTTTGAAAAAAGATGGAAAAGGCGTTTTTAAAAGTAAACAATACCGCCGTTAGTATTGTAAATGTAGGTACATACTTACTTTGGTTGGTTTTAAGTTTTTCTCAATTTTGAATTTGCGCTAACGAACCCTAATTAGGACGCAAAGTTCCATTATAAATTGCAGAGTATCTCAGGCTCTTTATGGTCTAAGTGAGACTTAGCGAGTTACTTTAAAATTAATTTCAATGAATTTCCCAAAGCCGCAAAGTTGGAAAAGTAGAGTCGTTAATGTTTTTGTAATGTAATTACCTAACTTTGGACAACTACCTACTATAAATCTAAATACATTATCCATATCCTCCATACTAATATTATAAATGCGAAAGTGTGTCTGTCTGTCTGTCTGTCTATCTGTCTGTCTGCTAGCTTTTCACGGCCCACCAGTTCAACCGATTTTGATGAAATTTGGTAGGTACAGAGTTAGCTTACATCCCAGGAAAGGAGTTAGGAGTTCCCACGGGATCCTGAAAGGCCCATCCGTGTAACCGATTCATTTGAAATTTGGTAGGGTACAGAGGTAGCTTGTATCCCCGAAATTGACATAAGCAACTTTTTATCCCGAAAAACCAAAGAATTCCCAAGGGATTTATAAAAACCTAAATCCACGCGGAAGAAATTTTTTATTATAAACTAGCTGATGCCCGCGACTTCATCCGTATGGATTCAGTTTATATTTTAATCTGGGATAAAAAGTAGCCTATGTCACTCTCCAAGTCTTTAACTATACCCATCCAAAAAATCACGTCAATCCATTGCTCTCTTGCGACGTGATCGAAGGACAAACCAACAAACCAACAAACAAACACACTTCCACATTTATAATAAGGGTACTGATTGTATCTGTCGTTGAGACCAACAAAACGTCTTATAGGTATGAGTGACAGAGACAACGCTCTACAAAGCCGAAATGTCATTCTATGTATTTTTATAATTTTTATAGTGTTTCACCTATACTTGAAGGAAATTTCTAAATAATTTTAAATACACATCAAAAATTGCGAACCGGCAGGAATCGAACCCGCGTCTCCTGGGATCGCGCCCGACGCTCTAACCACTAAGCTACAGCCCGCTTACTGCCAGTGATGAAATTTGTGATGTGTATGCTCACTCAGTACTGAAGCGACTGTTTCTGCCATCTAGTAGCGACATCTTTTTGCAGTTATAGAAACTACTTTCAAAGGCCCATATTACAATGCAGCTCTTTGAACGAGAAATGACATACTTGCTTTTTACTATATTTTTATAATTTTTATAGTGTTTCACCTACACTTGAAGGAAGTCATTCTATGTACATGTTTCTGCCGCGCAAAATAGAGTATTTGTGTCTGAGTGCTGAAAATGCAACAGTAGCGTTCCACCAAGTCGTCGTTTTTCATGAAACTCTCAGTAAATTCTTGTACATCCAGACAAAGAGCATTAAAACGTTTTCCTCATAAAACAAAGTAAACATAAACCGGCCGTCAGCCTGCCAGCTTTACAGCGGGGATTTCCTCGCGTAAATTTTAGAAAATCCATAAAAATATAGTATTTACTTTAAAGTTTCGTATACTTATGAACGCGGCGCTTCCTGCACGAGGTCACCATTCCAAATGTTGGGACTCCAATGTCTAAGGGCGTGGACACATCAACACCGTGAAACGACACGAAGTCGTGCCGCGGCACGGTGCCGTGTGCGGGCGTCGCGCCGGCTCACTGCAGCAACAGTCAGTTTGTCTTTATAATCATCAATCGACTTATCCCAGAGAACTGGACGTGCCTCCACTAATGAAATTAGCAAATCAATATCGATATTATCAGCCATCCTTTTTTGCACACGTACGTCCGAACGTAGTGACAGCGAAACATTAACTGCCGAGCGGGTGCACCGTCAGCGGGTGCGGCGCGCCGTACTCGGCACCGAGCACGACGTCGTGTCGTTTCACGGTGACGGCGCCGCGCCGTGGTGATGTGTCCACACCCTTACAATTCTATAGGAATTAGCTACAACTTCATACACTTTGTCCCTTTGACACCGTAAGTTTAAGAATATTCCGATATTTGACGAACTCATTTATGAAATCACTAGCTTATGCTCGCGACTTCGTCCGCGTGGACTACACAAATTTCAAACCCCTATTTAACCCCCTTAGGTGTTGAATTTTCAAAAATGCTTTAGCGGATGCCTACTACGTGATAATAGCTACCTGCATGCTAAATTTCAGCCCGATCCGTCCAGTAGTTAGAGAGCTGTGCGTTGATAGATCAGTCAGTCAGTCACCTTTTCCGTTTATATATTTAGAAGAAGAAGATGATTAAAATTCCATACTGAGTCAAGAAATTAAGAAGAGTGTACTATTTTCAATTTCTGAGAAGGACATACTACCAATAATTAATATATACAAAGCTTTCCCTGGAAGAACTAGGACAAATCAGCTAGTAATTTATTCAATTACACTCAAATCAAGTCTGTACATAGCTAAACGTACAAAATCACACGTAATGACCAAACTTTGGATTCCTCTGCCGAAATTCAATTTGCCACACCGATCCCCTCCACTGCTATACGTGGAGGTTCCCGATATTAGCATTTGAATAAAGCTCGCAACTTGGAATCAATGGCGTAAGATTCGACGCAGCCCTCGCTAAATGTACGCTCGGAATATTTTATTAACATGACCCCTCTGGCCTCTATTTCATAACACTACCTTTAATACGAAGATACGAGTAATATAATTAAGTAACAGTAGGTACTATGATTTACTATGAACAGTGCGTGTTGCCAGTGATGACATATGGATCCGAGACATGGTCGCTAACCACGGGTCTCATAAGAAAGCTCACAGCCAGAGTCGCTAATCGTTACTTAAGATTGAGTTAAAACGAGACAGACGTGAGAGATATAGCTCTGTCTTATTTTAACTAAACTTAAGTAACGATTAAGCGACTTTGAGTACAGCTGTCAAAGTCACTTAGCGGGCGATAGAGAGAGCTATGCTTGGAGTTTCTTTACGTGATCAAATCAGAAATGAGGAGATCCATAGGAGAACTAGAGTAGAGTAGTAGAGTTATAATTATTACATACAAAGCTCTCTCGTGAAGAAACAGAACAAGTCATCTAGTAATTTAATCAATTACACTCAAATCAAGTCTGTACATAGCTAAACGTACAGCGAAATCACACGTTATGACCAAACTCGCAGGCCAACTTTGGATTCCTCTGCCGAAATTCAATTTGCCACACCGATCCCCTCAACTCCTATACGTGGAAGTTCCCGATATTAGCATTTGAATAAAGCTCGCAACTTGGAATCAATGGCGTAAGATTCGACGCAGCCCTCGCCAAATGTACGCTCGGAATATTTTATTAACATGACCCCTCTGGCCTCTATTTCATAACACTACCTTTAATACATATGGAAGATACCAGTAATATAATTAAGTACAGTTCTTGCAATTCACGAAGGCTACTGAACTATACTTGTGGTAACGTCGTTTACATGATCATTGCGTGTGTGTGCATGTCGGACCAATCAGTCGCGAGCAAGCGCTGTCAAACGCACACATTTAGTGTACCGTACTTACCTTACGTATACCGATACGACTTAAACACAAGCATGAGTCAGTGGCCTTCGTGAAATGCAAGAACTATAACAGTAATATATTTTAGTGTATACAGGATGTAACCAAAACGCTAGCAAAAACTTAGCGTTATTATTATACTACTTAAACAAACTCCAATACCATTTGCCTTATTTTGTAATTTTAGTAATTTAGTAATCTTTCAAACCCGCAATGTATAGCGTGCAAAACTCGGTTCAATGCCCGGCCTACGACGCGGCATTGACTCTCAGTCGTCTAGATACTTTGTCCTATAAATAGCCAGAGGAATACAAATTCAATTCCTACCAATTCTGCAATTTTTGATATGTACATATTTACCTACAGTTTATTCTACATTATTATATCAACACTTACGCGGGTCATAGAAGTCGTACCTTTATCGGTCCAGGACTTGTTAGCAAGGTTGCACTTGACCGCGTCGCACAGTGACAGCTTTGCCCCGGGCTCTCCAACAGGCAGCGACCGCGTCTTCGTCCCTATCATAATGACCCGTGTAAATATTGATATAGCTAACAAACTGAGCTACAGTACGCAACAGAAAATAATGTAAGCTATTTCAACTTGGGTAAGCAGTTCTTTTATGCCTCGATGACCTGCACGCCACTGCACATGATGCCGCCCCTTTTTTACTTTAGCCGTCACTAAAGTTGACAAGGAGTGGGATCATGCAGTGGCGTGCACGTTATAGAGGCCTAAAAGCACTGCTTACCCAGGTTGAAATACAGTTTGCGGCCGAAAATAATGTACATCAACCTTTAGAAAGAGATAGCGGATTTGTAGATTGTTGTTTCTGTCGTTGAGACCGACAGAACGTCACATAGACATGAGTGACAGAGACAAGGCTCTACAAAGCCGAAATCTCGTTCTAAAGGTCGATGTACATTGAGAACAGACAAAATGCTTTCACAAAATCGTTCAAAATTATTATCAAATCAAAATGACATTTTGGAAATGAAGATAGTTTTGTTGATAAAGTTTTGCGAGACTGCAAAGTATGCTATTTATTTATTGTAGGTACAACTTTACAAAGGTTTTTTTTACACAGTTTTAAGCCAATATAGTTTAAGACAGAGCCTCAATAGCTCAACCGGTATGGGAGTGGACTGAAAACCGAAAGGTCGACGGTTCAAACCCCGCCCGTTGCACTATTGTCGTACCTACTCCTAGCACAAGCCTGACGCTTAATTGGAGAGGAAAGGGGAGTCATTTAATATGGCCAATATTCTTTAAAAAAAATAAAAAAAATGGTTTAAAACTATGTAAAAACCCTTTTAAAAAGTTTTACAATAAATCTATGTTTTATAAAAAATATTTCTTTAGTTAATTTAAATAAATACGTACAGTACCTACCTACCTAGGTACTTACTGTGTTTTACTAAACACAAGTCTCATTTAAGTTTAAAACCCAATTTTAAAATAGAGGAAAAAATGTTTAATTGTAATAAGTACAGTGCGACAAGACAATCTTGGCGCGTGGCGAAAATCGGAACTAACGTTGCCGTCAAGTGTCCCCTTTTTTCTAGTTTGAATAGTCTAAGCCTTTGTTCACCAACAGCGCCCCCTGTCAACTACGGCAAGCTACGGGAGTTCGCGCACCACTGGCACAAGAGGCGGAACAGTTCGGACCGTGATCGTGGACCAGTGGGTGTTTGAGGAAGGATCCGGACCACGGGGCACGCGGGGATCTGCGTTTGTGTGTACGTCTGCCCCAGAAAGGGGAGAAAGACAAAAAGGGACAAGGAAAGGATAGAAAGAATTTGTAGGGAGTCAAGAAGGCGCCCCGGGAAAGAGCCACCGAGTAAGTACCGAACGGGCGCCCTCCCGCGTTTCTGCCCATATAACCACGAGGTTGGTGGGGCCATGGGAGGTGGTGGGTTGCCCCCCTGTCAATGTCATTCAAGTTCCAAGGGAGCCTTGTTACACTGTAGATATGTTTACTATGTTTTACTCACCATCAGATTTTGCGTCTTCCGGTAAGTTACCTGTAAACATAAAAACAACAACTATTAATGTTAACATTCTTTAAATACCTAAAAGTTTTAAAAATATCCCTAATTATTATCGGAATTTGTTTTTTAAAGGGATACCTACATTTTATTTAACATTCTTTAAAATACCTTAAAGTTTAAAAAATATCACAACATTTTTTTTGTAAGTTAATTCGCTAAACCAAAATAAATTACCAATCAGAAACTTCAAAAACTTAAATGTATCTATGCGAATAAAGTCGCAAGCATTACTTAGTTTATTTACATCACACTAATATTATAAAGGTGAAAGTTGGTAGGTATATTTATGTGTGTGTATGTTTGTTACTCTTTCACGCAGAAACTGCTGGACGTATTTGGCTGAAAGAATGGAGATAGATTGTAGCATGGATTTACACTAGCTACAGTACGCGGCAGAAAGTAATGTTCATCGACCTTTAGAAGAAGATAGCAGATTTGTAGAGCATTGCCTCAGTCGTTCAGACCGACAAAACGTCATACAGGTATGAGTGACAGAGACAACGCTCTACAAAGCTGAAATGTAAGCTAAGGGCCGATGTAGGTATATTACTTTCTTCCGCGTCATCATCATCATGATCAACCCATAACCGGCTCACTACAGAGCACCGGGTCTCCTCTCAGAGTGAGAAGGGTTTTTGGCCATAGTCTACCACGCTGGCCATGTGCGGATTGGTAGACTTCACACACCTTTGAGAACATTATGGAGAACTCTCAGGCATGCAGGTTTCCTCACGATGTTTTCCTTCACCGTTAAGGCAAAGTGATATTTAATTAATTAAAACGCACATAACTCCGAAAAGTTAGAGGTGCGTGCCCGGGATCGAACCTCCGACCTCCGATTAGAAGGCGGACGTCCTAACCAATAGGCTATCACAGCAGACTTTTCCGCCGTGTACTGTACTTTTATTCAATCAAAGAGTTCCCACCACTGCGCGAGGGAGGTCGTCGAAGTCGTGGCGAGTCAACTAGTATAAATAAATAGATTTCTTTAAAGAGGCTTGCATTCTTATACGGAGGCGACGTCGGTAAATTGAAAGCGTCGGAACTAATAATCATTTTTTTAAATGATTTTAACTAAATAATTGTTTATACACATTTTAATTTTTAATTATCAACATGTTTTTATATGGGTCCCAGACCTGAAATAAAATGATTTTATTTTTTATTTTTATTTATTTTTTATAATAATGGGTAGCCAACTCAGAGCTTTCTTTATCCTATTGGAGGCCCTGGTCACATTAGAATAATGGGGCCCCTATGATCTTGACAGAGTAGGTACTATTTTCTTAGAATAGGCACGGAAGTAGATAAGCCACGTTCTAGATTTTTGGTAATAAAATATCGGTCGGTCGGTTATAGGTTGGCGATCTGGCAGGGACTAGTGGGCCCCTATCGATCGTGGGCCCTGGGCATCCGGCATAGTACCCAGTGGGAAAGAGGACCCTGAGCCAACTAATCAGTACCCTTATTATAAATACGAAAGTGTGTTGGTTTGTTGGTTTGTCATTCAATCACATCGCAACGGAGCAACGGATCGACGTGATTTTTTACGGAACCGAAAAAAGTTTAAGCTCTACAAAGTCATAAAACTCAGACATATTATTGTCACCGTCGCGTCGCAGCGTAATTTTTTTTTTTTTTTTTTTTTTTTTTTTTTTTTTTTTTTTTTTTTTTTTTTTTTTTTTTTTTTTTTTTAATAGATATAGCGAGCAAGCGAGCAGGCGGGTCACCTGATGTTAAGTGATTACCGCCGCCCATGAACATTTGCAGCACCAGAGGAGCCGCCGATGCGTTGCCGGCCTTTTAGGAATTTGTTGGTCCGCCCCTTGAATAACCCCATGTTATAATCTAGAGGGAACACCGCCGATGGGAGTTGGTTCCACAGTTTGCACGTGCGTGGAAAGAAGGATCTGGCGCAGCGGACGGTCGAAGTGCACCAGACACCCAGATGGTGAGGGTGAAATTCCTTACGGTGGCGCGCGGTGCGGTTGTAGAAAAAAGAGGGTGGAATGAGGTCAAAAAGCTCTTCAGAGCACTCCCCATTATACAGGCGATAGAACACGCATAGAGAGCTAACGTCTCTGCGGTGCTCCAGGCTTTCCAACGAGCCGGTTAGTTTGGGATCGTCCACAAGTCGAACAGCCCGCCTTTGGATCCGATCAAATGGAAGAAGTTGGTACTGGGGTGCTCCAGCCCAAAGGTGGGAGCAGTACTCCATGTGAGGGCGGACTTGCGCCTTATAGAGTAGGAGCCTATGCTCGGGCGCGAAGTACCGCTTTGCTCGGTTGAGCACCCCAAGCTTTTTGGAGGCTAATTTGGCCTTGCTTTCCAAATGATCGCGGAATTGAACCTCGCTCGAAATGTGGACTCCAAGGATCCCAATGCTGTTGGAAGGTGTGAGGGGAGTGCTCTGAAGAGAAGAGGCAGTGTAAAAGGGGACTTCTTGGCAGAAAACGCGCAAACCTGTGTTTTAGTTGGGTTAAATTGCACTAGGTTTTGTGCGCCCCATTCTGACACTTTACCTAGGCAGGTTTCTATGTCAGACACAAGTTTGGCTCTACACTCCTCCAGCACTGCGCGAGAAAGCTGTGTATGTCCTTTGTACAGGGCATCACCCGTACTGTCATCCGCATAGCAATGGATGCTGTTGTGATGCAACATGTCATTGATATGCAGGATGAACAGTGTGGGCGATAGCACCGAGCCCTGAGGGACGCCAGCATTGATGGGTTTGAGTTCCGAGCAAAAACCGTCGACAGCGACCTTGATGCTGCGACCGTCAAGGAAACTGGCGACCCAATTACACAGCTTCACTGGTAGTCCGTAAGATGGTAGTTTCGATAGAAGAGCCCCATGCCAAACCCTATCAAAGGCTTTTGCAATATCAAGACTGACCGCCAGAGCCTCTCCCTTGCTGTCAATGGCTTCCGCCCAGCGGTGCGTGAGATAAATAAGAAGATCACCAGCTGATCGGCCGTGGCGAAAACCGTATTGACGATCACTGATCAGCTGGTGCTCCTCAAGATATCCCAGCAGCTGGGCGTTTATGATTTGTTCCATGACTTTGGACAGGAGGGAGGTAATCGCGATAGGTCGATAATTTGAGGGGTCCGAATGATTGCCTTTCTTCGGAATAGGGTGAACTAAGGCAGTCTTCCACGAAGATGGAACTGTGCCGGAGGAGTAAGACAGACGGAACAGACGAGTCAGGACCGGTGTCAGCTCAGGAGCACATATTTTGAGCACAACCGCAGGAATACCGTCCGGCCCACTCGCTTTATTGACGTCGAGAGAGAGGAGTGCCTTACGCACAGCTGTTTGGGTAAAGCGTATGTCACGCAGCGAGCTTTGACACCGCGGGATGGTAGGCGGTGTTCTCCCCCCGTCATCAAGCGTTGAATTGGCAGCAAAGAGTGTGCCTAGAATTTCGGCTTTCTCTTTGGCGGTGTGGGCCAGTGTATCATCCGGTTTGCGCAAAGGTGGAAACGAGGAACGACAGAAGTTGCCTTGAATGGCTTTTGCCAGCGACCAGAACGCGCGGGAACCAGATGGCATTGCGACTAGTCTCTGTCCAATTCTGTCGACATGCTTGAATTTTGCCCTGGCAATGGCATTTTTGTAGGATCTAGAGGCAGCATTAAATTGTTTTTTCAGGATGGCGGTATTTGGTTCGTTGTTGCGTTGTGCTGATAACCAGGATCGGTAAGAGGATTGCTTAAGGTTTGCAGCCCTCTTACAGGTCCCGTTAAACCATTTCTGTGCTCGCTCACCGGTGGGTATTAAAGAGTTGGGGATGAAGCAATCCATACCTTGGAGTATAGCGTCAGCAACGGCCACAGCACAGATGTTGGGGTCATTTACGGAAAAACAAAGCTGCCCCCATGGATATGAGGCGTAGAATTCGCGGAGACCATCCCAGTCAGCTGAATTGTAATGCCAAACTCTACGGCTACCGGTAGCACGTATAAGATAAATGGTTAGAGTTGCTATTTATTTCTTGAAATTGCTACTAAACTCTTTAGATTTTGCTTAAGAATTAATTCTAAACCATTGACATTTATTTGTAAACAGAGGCACGTCAAAATGATAGACAAAATACTACAGACGTAACAGATAATATATAGCAGCTAATCCAAAGGTCTTACATGGTGAAATTGATTTTATTATATTTTAGAAGTAAAGTAATTGTAGATTTAAATAGAGTATAATGTGGAATTTTGAAGTGTATAAATTTAAAACTAAAGTTTAATCTCTATTGTCGACTCTATTGAATTTGAGTTTTATATGGTATCATTATACTTATGGAAAGGGTAGCCAAAGGGCTATAAATGGCTCTGCTTTGACGGTAGACATTCATTAATTTTCCTATTTTTAAGAAGAAGCTGTGACATACCTACAGGTACGAATATTGTTGATTTTATATCTCTATTGTTGTACTATGTATGTTGATTTATGTATTGTTCAAATGTGTAATTGGTATTTCAAAATAGACACCACCGAGTTTTTTCTTGCCAGTTCTTTCTCTCGGTAGATAATATGCTTTTTACGAACTGGCGGTAGATTTTTCTTAAAGGAAATAATAAATTATTTAATGATAAAGCAATAAGTAATGGTAAAGATAAACTTTGATTTGGAGGGAGTTTTTCCCTGAATAAAACAGTTTATTTCCTTATACAATCTTTTATTTTGTCTCCTACCTACAACCACGCCCTAGCTTATTGATAACGAACTAAGGTTTAGGCTCTCAGTAGGTTATTTCCTGACTCTATTGTCTCTATATTTACTGATGCTAATCTAGCATCAGAAGTGGGATACGATATGGCTGAATTGTGCCTTTTCTAATGCAGTTTGTACAAGTTTCAGAAATACCGGCCATTTCGGATGGCTTTGTGAAAAGCCATCAAAGATGTTACAACAGGCGTTGTGATGACTGACGTCCACGAGAGGTACCACAATGGACATTGGATACCCTTAATCTGGATACCCTAAATCGGTATGGAAGCTTATTTTGTTCAAAGTGTTGTGAAAGTGAAAAAAAAAGTGTTTTTGCGAGACTATTTTTTTCAGGCAGGTAGGCCTTAAAAAGTTTTATTGCGTAATCATGGACCTATTAATACTCTGCGTAATGTAGTAACACAAACTAATTGTATTATAGAAAAGATGTGGGTACTAAATAAATCAAATTTTTGCGGGTAATTTTGTGTTCAGTATAGATGTTCTGTTTCAATGACTCAGATTAATGTTTGAAGGTGTTTAATCGCATGATGTCCCAGCTAGTAACACAAATCGATATTACGTAAATTAATGTTAAAAATTTGCAGGTAGTTAGTTGGTATGAAATTTTTATTAAATGATCATACGATAAAATGTGGTTAAATGTCAGACTGACCGAGCGGTGAAAAACTAAAGCAAGTTTGTCAGTAAATATTTACTGATGATTAATTTGTGTTCTATTTTAATTTACGTCTGACGTCTAGCCGTATATTCGTAATTTATATGATAGTGATGTTGACATTGAATCATTGAATATTGTTTTACGAGTGATGAGTCATCTTACTTTTTTTTTAGTTATGTTCTTGAGGCATTTCCTATGTAAGTACTTCGAGAACGAAGTACTTTTCAGGTTGGCCGAATAGATGTATATAATTTATTTATGTGTTACATAATGACAGAGAGAAAAGAAGGAAAAAAAAAGAACCAAAAAAAAAAGAAAAAAAAAAAAAATTTTTTTGTTGTAATTTTGTTTCAAATTAAGAACAATACAGAAATACATATTGCATCATTCGTTAAATATTGATGATTCATTGATCAGAAACGCGATTAGCGTGGCCATTTTTGTAAATTTGCTATTGACTTTGCATCGGAGTTCTCACTCGCGAAACGTAGAGATGAAAGATTTGTAATACCTACCTACAATAATTAAGAAATTTTGTTAGAGTTTATTTTTGTAGTTTTTATATAAGGATAGGTTAGGCTGCTGATGTCTTATCCTGTTGCTATGCCGCTAAGTCTAGTAGCTACTGATTGTTTGATGTCATTGTTTTTTTATATATACCCACCGTTATGTAATGTGATGTAATGGAGCTGCCAATCCACACTTGGCCAGCGTGGTGGACTATGGTTAAACCTGAAACTTAAATTTAGAATATTGGAATTTAGAGATTATTGACTACCCACTTGTGTTTAATATTTTTTAATGCCGTATTTTGTTGTTTTGTTTGAATAATACTTTTGATTTTTTGACGTTTTTGATGTTTGAAGTGTTTAACTATTTTTGATATTGATTACTTCTTTGACGATCTTTTTAATGTAAATTATTTTTGTGGTATTTTTTGACATTTTAGTTTTTGATACCTACCTTTATGTTTTTATTTACGATCTTTTTGGATTTTTATATTTTATTGTGGAAAAATGTTTTGGTATTTATTTAAAAAGGAAGGTTGTTGGCACATCATTGGATGTGGGAAGCAACAAATGTTTTTGTATAGTCCAAGGACTGATTGCAGATAGACAAAAAGAGATTGAATAGAAAATATTTTTGAAAGTAAATACCTAACGATAATTAGATAAGTTTACTCTTTGATTATTTTTACTTCTTCTAACATAGTAGTTAGTTTTGTTTTGATATATCTTACATATAATTACTTTTTATATACCTACCCTTTGTTTTTGACTTTGGTACTTTAGGAGTAAGAGTCGATGGTATTTTATTATTTTTTTTGCAAAATTATTAACTTGAAATTGAAAAAAAGTTCTTATGATTTAACTTATTTTGAAATATTAATATTTTTGTAACTTTTTCATTTTGATGGTTCTTTTTTATGAAACATATTATTTTAAATTCTGATAATTTACAATTTGTTCAGTTGCAATTTTTCTTTGTTTAATATTCATCTCTATATTTTATTGGAATTTATTTAAAACTTTGACCAAATGTTCGATCAATGGAAAAATTGTATAGTGATATATGGATCAAAACCAATGGTGTTAAGGGACAATTTTATGATGGTTTACGATGTTGCCTTAAAACCAATGGTGTTGAAGGATATTTTGTAGATGATACTTTAAAACGTTGGAACCAACGGTGTTGAAAAGTATTTTTATAATATCGCTTTAATACCAGTGGTGTTAAAAATATTTTTTGATATTGGTTTAAAACCAATGGGGTTAAAGGATATCTTGTTTGGAAACATTTATGTGCTGTGGCGAGAAAAATATTTCTTGTATTTTTGAGAGTAAACTGTGTGGTAATTTTGTATGTCACACACATGTTTAAAATGTTTTTTTAAATTTTGTTGGAAGCCACAGACATGTTGTTTGAAAAAAAAAAAATGTTTTGATGTTGTTAAAAATTTACTTTACGAATTGTTTGTTTTTATTTTGTTGCTTCGAGAACGAAGCAATTGTCAGTTTGGCCGTATAAGATAAATGGTTAGAGTTGCTATTTATTTCTTGAAATTGCTACTAAACTCTTTAGATTTTGCTTAAGAATTAATTCTAAACCATTGACATTTTATTTGTAAACAGAGGCACGTCAAAATGATAGACAAAATACTACAGACGTAACAGATAATATATAGCAGCTAATCCAAAGGTCTTACATGGTGAAATTGATTTTATTATATTTTAGAAGTAAAGTAATTGTAGATTTAAATAGAGTATAATGTGGAATTTTGAAGTGTATAAATTTAAAACTAAAGTTTAATCTCTATTGTCGACTCTATTGAATTTGAGTTTTATATGGTATCATTATACTTATGGAAAGGGTAGCCAAAGGGCTATAAATGGCTCTGCTTTGACGGTAGACATTCATTAATTTTCCTATTTTTAAGAAGAAGCTGTGACATACCTACAGGTACGAATATTGTTGATTTTATATCTCTATTGTTGTACTATGTATGTTGATTTATGTATTGTTCAAATGTGTAATTGGTATTTCAAAATAGACACCACCGAGTTTTTTCTTGCCAGTTCTTTCTCTCGGTAGATAATATGCTTTTTACGAACTGGCGGTAGATTTTTCTTAAAGGAAATAATAAATTATTTAATGATAAAGCAATAAGTAATGGTAAAGATAAACTTTGATTTGGAGGGAGTTTTTCCCTGAATAAAACAGTTTATTTCCTTATACAATCTTTTATTTTGTCTCCTACCTACAACCACGCCCTAGCTTATTGATAACGAACTAAGGTTTAGGCTCTCAGTAGGTTATTTCCTGACTCTATTGTCTCTATATTTACTGATGCTAATCTAGCACACGCGTGCAAACGGATGATGGAAGTTGCACGGTGGTCTGTACCAAGCAGTGATCAGACGTACCAAGCGGAGCATCGACACTAACTTGGTAGCCGGTAGGGTGAGTGGTGAGAAAAAGATCGAGAATAGAGGGGGTATGATCAGCGATATCGGGGATCCTAGTAGGTAGCGTAACCAGTTGGTTGAAGTCGTATGCCAGGACAAAATTATGGGCGCACCTCCCGGCGTGATCAGTGGTACGTGATCCTAGCCATTCCACATGGTGGGCATTGAAGTCCCCTAGGATCACCACCTCGGCGGAAGGAATATGCTCCTGTATATAGTCCACTGATCTTTGGACGTGGTCGAAGAGTCGGTCCGTCTCAGCGTTTCCGCTATGGGATCTGTACAGGCACGCATAGACTCGGGTTTGACCCCCGAAGTCCACGCGCAACCAAAGTAGAGATAGGCCCCCAACCTCTAGGTTGTACAGGCGTTGACCGCAAATATCCCCTCTAATATACACACACACGCCAGCGCGTGGCGAGAAGACATGTTCCAGTTTGTAGCCGGGGTAGTTTAGATACGAAGTATCGTCGGGGGGTGAGATTTGAGTTTCAGTTAGGAATAGTATAGCTGGCTTCGCCGTTTCAAGGTGATGATGAACGGCGTTTAGGTTGGAGTGCAACCCTCTAATGTTGCAAAAGTTCACACGGAATGTGGAACGAGGCGCCGCTGTATAACGATTCTTTCTGTTAATTTTTGGCATCATGTGTGTATATTAGGGGTTGATCGAAGAGGGGACCGGGTTGACGAATGTTGTAACAACGGTGGTCTCCAGGTCAAAGATGTGGAGTCAGCCGCTCCCGATCACGCAGGTAGAGTGAGTTACTGGCACGGGGGACGGAAGGGCCCCCAATCCGATCCGTTGAATGACCGGCGGGTTCCACTCCGGTCTCCCACTCCGGCACTCCGGTCATTCACCGGGCTTTTTTCGTCGGCGGCGGGGCAGCCTCCTAGGTCGGGAATCCTAGGTTCGGGCCCCCTACGGACCAACGGGCGGCCAGCGGACAACCGTTTCATCGGGTCTCCCTGGACCCCGCGCCAATATATCACG
Source organism: Maniola hyperantus (assembly GCF_902806685.2). Lineage (NCBI taxonomy): Eukaryota > Metazoa > Arthropoda > Insecta > Lepidoptera > Nymphalidae > Maniola > Maniola hyperantus. Next base: position 16,911,608 of record NC_048538.1, on the reverse strand, counting down.
CCTACGGATACGAGAGGGCCTAATTCTCCACGACGGACCCAATGGCCACAGGAATTACACTATTCGGGGGGATGGGAGGGGGAACTGGCGCTCCAGCTCGCAGCCGGAACGCACAGGGTGCTTTGCGGCTGGTTACGACTGGAGTGTGGTCGCTAGCCAGGCGGATTCGGGATAGAATCCTACCACGAAGCAGACATACCATAGTGATTACGCTGTGCGGTATAAATACAGCGACCCATGAATGGGACTGGGAGCGTCAGAGCCTCGTTAGCTGATTGGCAGGGTGCACCACGGGCAGGTGAGGTTGACTTTGGCCACTAGGATGGAATTCGGGCCACTTACACCCCAAATTCGTAGTAAATAATTCGTAGTAATTCGTAGTAAATAGGATTCGCTAGCCTGCGACGCGACGCAGCGAACTGTGGCGGGGCCACACGAGTAGATATTCTATATCTACTCGTGTGGCGGGGCAGCGGGCGTGAGGCACAAACACGCGTGACGTCATTCGCGAGCGCGATTGTACGAGGATGTGTACGCCGGTGACGCGTCGAGGATGCCTTTATTTCATGTTAGCCTGGTAGCTGTAAACTCTGATGGATATCAATATCATCATCATAATCTATTCCATCGCTGACCCACTACTGAGGACAGGTCCCCTGTCAGAATAAGAAATAGCAGACTTCATATTATACCTTTGATTACATTATGGAAAACTCTCAGGAAAGCGATTTCCTCAGGAGATTTTTCATCGCCGTTAACGCATAGTATGTCATTTAATTGCTTAAAGCAAACATAACTCTGAAAAGTTGGGAGGCCTGGAACCTCCCACGGGTCCCACCTCCTGAATAAAAGACTAACGCCTTATAACTCCACGAGTTCCTGAGGAAAGGTCCTTAAAAAGTTGAAAACTTGAAAGGTTGAAAAGACTGATAGATATAAAACGACAATATAAACTGGTAGATATATAACCCTTCAGAGCTCCTTTCTTCCATTTGAGAATATGGAAGCCTAAAAAACTACACTAAAAAGTAATTCAAGCTCTACAAAGTCACAAAAGTCAGACATATTGCCACCGTCACGGCGTAATTCGTAGTAAAAAGGATTCGCTAGCCTGCGACGCAGCGAACCGTGGCGGGCAGCGGGCGTGAGGCGCAAGCACGCGTGACGTCATTCGCGAGGGCGACTGTTACGAGGACGTGTACGCCACTCAGCGCGACGCGTTGAGGGTGAATGCCTTTATTTCATGTTCGCCTGGTAGCTGTACACTCTGATAGATATCAATAATATCTCATCATAATCAATTCCATCGCTGGCTCACCTGCTCACTACTAAGCACAGGTCTCCTGTCAGAATGAGATGGCTAGTCTGCTACGCTGGCCCAGTGCGAATTGGCAGACTTCACACACCTTTGATAACATAATGGAAACTCTCAGGCAAGCAGGTTTCCTCACGATTTTTTCTTTAACCGTTGAAGCAAGTGACATTTGATTGAAAACTACAAAATGAAGCAAATGGTTATTGGTATTGGATTGTGTTTAGGTAGTATAACAATAACGCAAAGTTTTTGCTAGCGTTCTGGTTACACCCTGTTTATCAAACAAAATACCGTTAGCATCTTAATACACCATCGCCGATCAATCGATTGCAAATACAGCATGTTCCACGTGATCGCTCGAACGCTTGGATTTCCATGTGGAATGCATTCCCATGCAAATTGTTGAACATGGCGGCATTCGTGGCGAGATGACAGATGCATTCGTTAGATACTGCATTGCTTTATATTACATGCAAACTATGGAAGAGTGTACAGTAGTACCAGTATAGAGACACAGTAGTCCGACGCCTTTGATTCGTGGTAAGTAAATTGTTGAACAAGACGGCATTCGTGGCGAAATGACAGATGCATTCGTTAGATACCGCATTGCTTTGTATTACATGCAAACTATGGAAGAGTGTACAGTAGTACCACAGTGTAGTAACTCATGTATGAGTATTCAATTGTAGTGTATAATTAATTATAATTAATTAGTGGTAAATTAAAACTACCTGACTATTCATAAGCACTTTTAAAAAGTTTACATGAATAAAAAACATTCTATTCTATTCTATTATATTCTATTCTAAAAAAATATCGGCGCAACCATCTTACTATCCACGTCTTCACGGCGCGGCGGTCCGAGCCCGACTGACCGCCCAAGTACGATTACCCTCCCACGCACACTGCGTGGGGTGAGACTCGAGACGTCAGTGTCTTGAATGTAGTATATGTGTTAGTATGAATGTTAGTTTGTATGTATTATTTGCCTGTATGCTACACACAGTATAAAGAGAGACACAGTAGTCTGACGCCTTGGGTCTCGTGGTAAATGACGACCTGTGCTGAACTATAGACCAGTTCAAGTCACTCCTTTGTCACGCACTTACCGCACGATTGCTTTGACGGCTTCGTCGAACTTCTTTCGATGGCTAATCTATGTAGTATGTAGAAATTGCCCATCATCATCATCAACCGATAGGCGTCCACTGCTGGACATAGGTCTCTTGTAGGGACTTCCACACGCCACGGTCTTGCGCCGCCTGAATTCAGCGGCTCACTGCAACTCGTCTGATGTCGTCCGTCCACCTAGTGGGGGGGGGGTCTTCCAACACTGCGTCTTCCGGTGCGAGGTCGCCATTTCAGCACCTTGGAACCCCAACTTACCCAACGTGACCAAAATCTGTTTTTTAATTATTGCCGATTCTAGATCCATTGAATTGCATTATGGTTGCACGTTGATAAATCGGAAAATCCAGTTTTTCTTTTTATATAATAAGTAAATATTATATTCTAACCTTCGCATTCACAGTCAAAACGTGTACACAAAAAAGTATAGTAAAAATCCAATTATATTCTACGTAAAGATCGATAATAAACGAACACCCGTCTTACATTCTAAGCTCAATTCATTGTTTCATAATCGATTAGATTATACGAGAGATCCCAGCGCGCGGTCTCACGAACGGGAAATTTACATGTTGAATGCATTCGCATGCAAATTATTGAGCAAGATAACATGCAGAGCGTGCCGAGACGATGCGTAATCCCTTCTGGTACTACTGTGCCATATTATGGAAAATATCGAATAGGTTCTGTGACATTTTGTAACATTATTTTTAGAATTGTTAATAAGTTTATTTGTCTCGCTCGCTCGCGACTTCGTCCGCGTGGACTATACAAATTTCAATCTCCTATTTCACCCCCTTAGGGGTTGAATTGTCAAAAATCCTTTCTTAGCGGAAGCCTACGTCATAATAGCTATCTGCATGCCAAATTTCAGCTTGATCCGTCCAGTAGTTTGAGCTGTGCGTTGATAGATCAGTCAGTCAGTCAGTCAGTCAGTCAGTCACCTTTTCCTTTTATATATTTATATAAGTAGATATATTGATTATGCGAAAATGTGTTTGTTTGTTGGTTAACCCTTCAATCACGTCGCAATGGTAACGGATCGATTGGATTTTTTGCATGGGTAGGTTACATAGTTAAAGACCTAAAGAGTGAAAAAGGCTAGTTTTTGATCCGAAAATCATAGAATTCTCTTGGGATTTTTAAAATCCAAGACCTGGAGAGTGACATAGGCTACTTTTTATCCCGGAAAATCAAAGGGTCCCCACGGGATTTTTAATAATGTAACGCGGACGAAGTTGTGGGCATTAGCTAGTAACTATTATAAAATCACAAGAATATTAAAGCGCAGAAAGTTTTAAATCATGTATGAACTCAGTATTCTTAGTATAAGATTTTACGTCTCACCAACGTTGCTAGAATTCGAGATTCGAAACACAATAACGTCAAAGTAAAATGGATTGAAGTCAAAATTTCAATGCCACTGATTTTAATTTCGTAAACGTTTCTGCTTGGAGTGCTGGCTGTAGATGTGTAGACAAACTTGAGCTTTAAAACAATGCATTTACAATCTAGTTTACTATAACGCGGAGGTGTTTCGACACTCGAATATTTATAAGTCCCGCAAATTGCTACTCCGCTGGAACCATGTCTCATTATCATCGAAATGACTTCATTTTGACGTCAGCCGAAATAAAAATATACCATCAGCTCGAAACTTCAGTCTTGTGCTGACGTCACTAAAATGGCGGCTACGCGCATTAGCAATTTGCGGGACTCAACTATCAACGTTGGTGCGACATAAAATCTCGTACTAAGCGCACTGATGAAATCTCGAAAAGCCGTAAAAGTATAAAGTAAACGCAACCGGGACCGGAAATGGTTATTGCCGGGTGACGTATGGGCCCCGCAGGATATCCTGGAGGAGCTTTTTATGCAACGCGGCGAATTTTCAGGGGCACACGAGAAATATTCACCGCATATGATACTGTTTGAGAGGATAAATATAGTTTTTAGGGTCCCGTACCTCATAAGGAAAAACGGAACCCTTATAGGATCACTTCGCTGTCTAAGAAACCTACAGGGTACTTCCCGTTGACCTAGAATCATGAAATTTGGTAAGTAGGTACATCTTGTAGCTGAAATTTAGGGAAAAATCTGAAAACCGTGAATTTAGGGCTAGATCACACAAAAAAAAATTAAATTGTGGTCATAAACTACTAATTAGTATTTTCAACCTTTGAAGTGAGTGACTATATCAAGTGGGGTATCATATGAAAGGTCTTCACCTGTACATTCTAAAACAGATTTTTATTTATTTTTATGCACCATAGTTTTTGAATTATCATGCAAAATGTCGAAAAAATACGACTGTAGTACGGAACCCTCATTGCGCGAGCCTGACTCGCAATTGACCGGTTTTTTTTGCTTATTGTACGTACATAAACATAGACAGAAACATAGAATGGAGAACTAAACTCGTATATTAGGGTGCAATATAAAATAATGAATACACATACTAATACGGCACATAATAATAAGCTAATAGCTGACGCACGTGACTCCGTCCAGTCGATCACGTCGATCGTCGTCGTATTGGATTGTGCTTAGGTACCTAGTATAACAATAAAGCTAAGTTTTTTTTTTTATTTTTTTTTATTCAGATACAAGTTAGCCCTTGACTGCAACGTCACCCGGTGGTAAGTGACGATGCAGTCTAAGATGGAAGCGGGCTAACCTGGTAGGGGTATGGCAGTTTTAATAAATGCCTCTTTGGTTTCTACACGGCATCGTACCGAAACGCTAAATCGCTTGGCGGTACGGCTTTGCCGGTAGGGTGGTAACTAGCCACGGCCGAAGCCTCTTACCAGACCAGACCAGAAATTAAGAAATTATAAAATTCCAAATCCCTGCCAGGAATCGAACCCGGGACCTCCCACTAATACCCAGAACGCTAGCAAAACGACCTCCCTGGCGCAGTGGTAAGCGTTGTGGTCTTCCACAGCGCTTACCACTGCGCCAGGGAGGTCGTTTTGCTAGCGTTCTGGTTACACCCTGTATATTTTTAAAAAAATTGCAGCATTTAAATTTTGCAATACACACCTGAACATAATAATTATATTTACTGCACCAATATAACATTGCACCACTTGATACAACTCGTTACGCACCGCGTCACATCGAGTGTCGTCGAGTGTCGTCGAGTGTCGTCGAGTGTCGTCGAGTGTCGTCGAGTGTTGTCAAGTGTTAATAACTGCTTTAACTGGCTTTTTCCAAACCGTATGCTTATTTTGCCGATAACGGATAAAGAGAAAGAGCCCGCGAGGGCCAAACATTCGTTTTTTTATGAAAGCTGAAAGATTCTCTGCGTATTGTCCCCAACACTGGGAGGAACGATCAGCGACTATGGAGTTTGAATTATGATAGCTATTGTGACGTAGGCATCTGCTAAGGAAGGATTTTTGAAAGTTCAACCTCTGAGGGGGTAAAATAGGGGTTTGAAATTTGAGTAGTCCACGCGGACGAAGTCGCGAGCATAAGCTAGTGAGCTTATAATTATTTATTGCAGCAATATAACATTGCACCATTTGATACAACTCGCTACGCACCGCGTCACGTCGAGGGTCGTCGAGTGTTGTCAAGTGTTGATAACTGCTTTAACTGGCTTTTTTCCAAACCGTATGCTTATTTTACTGGTTAAGGAGTTGTTTTACTTTTCATTTGACGTATATGTCGTTTTAAAATATTGTGTAGATTTAAAAAAATGCCATTTAACTTTATAAATCACCAATCATCATCCTTGTAATCATCTTCTCCTTCATCATCATCTTTTATTGACATTTATGTTGTCGCACTTGCGGTTGCCGCCTTTTTGAACGAACGTCACGTGACAATTGTCGGAGAAGTATTTACGAACGCGACCGAAACAATCTCGAAAAACAATCTTTCGAATGGCCTGCGAGAGTTTGGCACTTTAGCTCAGACGTTCAGACCGTGCAGACGTGTTATATCAATTTGTTAAATTACACTTAATTAATTTTGTGTGGTAGTAAGATTTACAAGGGCTATATTTGTTTGTACCTACTAAGATCTTTATTTTATTTCACTTCTGGTATGTTTATATTTATGTCACTCTCTGTAAGATCTAGCACGCACAACGGTAAATTTCCATGCATTTTATTTCACAGTGAACTATATAATAGAAGCGCGCGCACTGCGGAAATTCCGCACTGGATTTTGATAGATTTAAATTCAAATTTACTATTTGGCTATTGGTATTGGATTGTGTTTAGGTAGTATAACAATAACGCTAAGTTTTTGCTAGCTATATTCTGTATTTATAATCCACGCTAACATTTACTGCAATAATATAACATTGCACAACTTTTTGCGTGCCGAGTGACGTCGAGTGTCGTCGAGTTTTAATAACAGCTTAAAATGACTTTTTCCAAACCGTGTGTTTATTTTGCTGATTCCGGACTTGTTTTGCTTTTTATTTGAGTTTTATGTACCGTACCTACTTTAAAAAAAATTGCGAGCAAACGAGCAGGCGGGTCACCTGATGTTAAGTTGTAATATGTACGAATTGACAGTTTAAACGTAGCATGTTCATATTAGCTGTAACATAAAAATGCAACTCCTCAATATATCGAAGTAGGTTGTCTGCACATCGGATTGAAAGAGAGGTGATGCAAAATTATGTAGGTTAAGTAGTTAGGCAATAAGATTAAAACAATAGTATGTAAGATTTCATTATTGGTATTGTTAGCGCATAAGAAGAGTAGATCATAAGCCGGCTCTCAATAAACATCTTTCACCGTTGCCGCATTTAATTATTACCATACGGCCACAACATATCTCATGGCGACCCTTGCCAGTCGGTGCATGCCTAATCTAAGTCCGTGCAATTAGATTACCGCCGCCCATGAACATTTGCAGTACCAGAGGAACCACCAATGTGTTGCCGGCCTTTCAGGAATTTGTTGCCAGGAACCAGTGGTAGATGCATCCGACTATTCGTAAGCACTTGTAAAAGTTTATACGAATAAAAAAGATTTTCATTTTCATTTTCATTTTCATTTTCATTTTCATTTTCATTCATTTTCGTTGGTCCGCTCCTTGAATAACCCTATGCTGTAATCTAGTGGGAACACCGCCGAAGGCAGTTGATTCCACAGTTTGCATGTGCGTGGAAAAAAAGATCTGGTCCAGCGGGCTTTATTGGTAGGTACTTGTATTGGTTTTAAAAGTGCCGTGTATTTCTGATATGTTTTGGTCTTCATTTTTATATTATAACAGTTAAATACTAGGATAGAAGGATAAGGTCGCCCTTTTGATTCTGATGTTATAAAAATGTTTAACTACTTGTTTAGCTTAATCACGAAAGTTTAAAGATAAAATAAAATGAATTCAAATTCAAAAGAGAATATTTTGTTTTGGTATATTGACGCGGGACGTGTTAAAACGTTTTTTATAATTATAATGACAAGCATCATCATGATGATAATAATATCACGAGTCAATAAAGTTTAAAAATTGAATTAAAGCTTTATTAATATTATTGTGTCAATAGGTATTATAATTGCGCCACTTGTGTCACGCAGCGCTGAGAGATTCATTCTTCACAATATTATCCGTGTTGTTTTGTTTCACGCTGTGTGATGTCGAGTGTCGATGAGAGTTAATTTAATTATTTATTTTAATTATAAATACTTATTTATTTTAATTATACCTAAATAATTAATAATTATTTATTTTAATTATAAATAAATATTTATTTTAACTTTACAAGCTTTATGTAAAGTTGTACTCATAATCATAAAACAACTGTTTATGTAGGTTTTTAAAAAATCCGTGGAGACTATTGACTTATATATTACTAGAGGATGCCCGCGACTTCTTCCGCGTGGATTTAGGTTTTTAAAAATCCCGTGGGAAATCGTTAATTTTCCGGGATAAAAAGTCTATGTCCTTCCCCGGGATGTAAACTAACTCTGTACCAGATTTCATCAAAACCGGTTGAACGGTTGAGCCGTGAAAAGCAAGCAGACAGACAGACAGACAGACAGGCACACTTTCGCAATTATAATATTAGTATGGATTTCGTATGGACAGGGCCATTGAATAAACAAAATGGTGGATTTCAAACGGGACGTTCATTAGTATCTAAGAGGTGGCGCTGATTTATTTGGTTCCAAAACCGTGAAAATTTTTGTTCGCTTGACCATATCTTGTCATTTATATCGATGGTGGAAACTCTACTCTACAGGATGAAAAGTGGTATTTGTCTGTCTCTGATGAAGACATCACATGAAGATGAACGAAATACATGAAGCTTCTATAAAATGTTCTCAAACATGTGCGAAGCTTGTCGAACCGCACTCAGCCAGCGTGGTGGATTATGGCTAACCCCTTCTCATTCTTATACGAGATCGAATAGTGGGCCAGCGATGGGTTGAGATGAAGTTCAGAATACTCACCAAAGGGCCCGTCTTCGCTCCAAAATGAATCATCCAGTGTATAATCGGCTTCTGAAACAAGGAGACAACGGGTTAAATGACTTTTTAATATACAGTTCGACACATACAACTAATTACAATACTATAAATTACAAATAAATAGGATTCTCAACATACAATCTTATTAAAAAGCCATTTAGTAGTACCGTCGTCTGCTTTTAACGGGAAACTCCTATCAGACAGAAAATCATTGTGATGCTATGATGGCTATGACAGCATACGAATGCTCTTCTTTCACTAACATCCCGACTTATTAATAGATATTATAAAGGCGAAAGTTTGTATGTGTGTGTGTGTATGTGTGTATATGTTTGTTACTCCTTCATGCAAAAACTACTGGACGGATTTGGCTAAAATTTGGAATGGAGATAGATTATACCCTGGATTAACACATAGGCTACTTTTTATCCCGGAAAATGAAAGAGTTCCCGCGGGATTTTGAAAAACGTAAATCCACGCGGACAAAGTCGCGGGCATCAGCTAGTATTTTCATATTTCATCATCATCATCAAACCATCGCCGGTTCACTATTGAGCACAAACCCAAAACCCCGCGAAAGAAATCTTGGGCATCGTCTAATCTAGTCGTTTAAAAGCAAAATCAAATTTATCTGATTTAGAAAGTACCACGGCCCATAAATCTTTCAAGTGCTGGTGCCCAATTAATTTTCACAATTTCCAGGGCAGAAGGTGGGCGCGGAAGTCCGGTGCTCAGCGTTGCTGGACACCGGACGACAATTAACCGGACCAAGTTGTCTTGTCCGGTAGGTACAATGTCCCACTGTTCACGTTTTGGCTAAGTATGTTCTGTCTATAATAATTATAATCCGGGTATCTTTAAAACAAAAGTGAAAAGGTAAACGTGTCCCATCTAAGGCAGTGGTCCGACCGCCGACGATGAACGAGAAACGAGTAGAACTAGAAACTATAAACGAGTTGGCGATCAGCGGGAAGCGAGTGTGTAGTTTCGATAGTTTTGTCGCCGGGCTATAAGCGCGACGAGCGATTACTCACGCCATTCGCTCGCGGTCGCTCAGCAAACCTGCGCGCGCGTTACACGTGTTCAAGCAAGCGAGCATCGCTGAATGAATATCGCTGAGCGAGTTTATTTTTGAAAGCTCGTCGCTCAGCGACAAAACTAGTAAAGCAAGTCGTCGCCGGCAGTGTGAGCAGTCAGAGAGCAGCTTTTAATATATGCATCTCTTTCGTTTACACGGAATGTACATTTATTGTGCGTTTTTGAGAGAGAGAACGGGCGGTTCGACTTGTGGACGATCCCAAACTAACCGGCTCGCTAGAAAGCCAGTAGGGCGATTGTCTAAAACCTGCATCAATAATTATTACAATCTCAATTGTTCTGATTGGCTGAAATTGTGCGATTCTTGTTGCAACAATGCATTGTAGCCAATAGTGAGCGAGCGTTAACCAATCAGAGATGATTGCGATCGTGACATTGTAGCTGTCATTGTCCCGCAATCGCGCAACTGGAGCACCGCAGAGACGTTAGCTCTCTATGCGTGTTCTATCGCCTTTATAATGGGGAGTGCTCTGAAGAGCTTTTTGACCTCATTCCACCCTCATTTTTCTACAACCGCACCGCGCGCCACCGTAAGGACATTCACCCTCACCACCTGGCTGTCTGGGGCACTTCGACCGTCCGCTGTGCCAGATCCTTCTTTCCACGCACATGCAAACTGTGGAACCAACTCCCATCGGCGGTGTTCCCACTAGATTATAACATGGGGTTATTCAAGGGGCGGACCAACAGATTCCTAAAAGGTCGGCAACGCATCGGCGGTTCCTCTGGTGCTGCAAATGTTCATGGGCGGCGGTAATCACTTAACATGAGGTGACCCGCCTGCTCGTTTGCTCACTATCTCTATTTAAAAAAAAGAGAAAATCGCCGATAGTTAGTCGTTTTCTCGCCGGCGCGGCGCTCGGTACTGCCTTAAGCTTCCATTATCTTTCAAAGCGCAAAGAAAATCCTAGTTATAAAAATAATAGTCTCATAAAAGTGACTTTATTTCCCGAAGGTGTTCTATAATTTTTGTATCATTAACTCTGCGATTCTACAGGTGAATCCCTAAGGGAAACAGGATCTCGGCGTTGGCCCACTTGTCACTATATAAAATGTATCAGCTGTTATAATATCTGGGAACTATTACGTAGCTTTTAGGGTTCCGTACCTCAAAAGGAAAAACGGAACCCTTACAGGATCACTTTGCTGTCTGTCTGTCAAGAAACCTACGGGGTACTTCCCGTTGACCTAGAATGATGAAATTTGGCGGGTAGGTAGATCTTATATCTGACATTTGGGGAAAAATATGAAAACCGTGAATTTAGGGTTAGATCACACAAAAAAAAAATTAAATTGTGGTCATGCACTAATAATTAGTATTTTCAACTTTCGAAGTGAGTGACTATATCAAGTGGGGTATCGTATGAAAGGTCTTCACCTGTACATTCTAAAACAGATTTTTATTTATTTTTATGCATCATAGTTTTTAAATTATCGTGCAAAATGTCGAAAAATACGACTGTAGTACGGAACCCTCATTGCGCGAGCCTGACTCGCACTTGGCCGGTTTTTACTCTAAGGCAAAGTTGTTCTGTGACTGTTCACACTGCCGGCGACGACTCGCTTTACTAGTTTTGTCACGGTTTTCAGACTTTTCCCCCAATGTCTGCTATAAGACCTACCTACCTATCAAATTTCATGATTCTAGGTCAACGGAAAGTACCCTGTAGGTTTCTTGACAGACCGACAGACAGACAACAAAGTGATCCTATAAGCGTTTCGTTTTTCCTTTTGAGGTACGCGGAACCTTTAAAACAACACAACTAATCTAACTTTAAAACTGAACTTGAGTCAACATAACCTCACTTCACGTTGTTTGTCAAAATCTCACGTAGGTACGTACATCTTGACAAATAAAAAAAAGTGGCCACGGTGATAAAAGCTCAGAAAATAATCATTTTGTCATGTTCTAATAAGAGCCTAAATGCATTTAGCTATCTCGCTCTAACAGTAAGAGTCACAATAGGACTTTACAGGTATTTATTCTGAGGGTGAACCGTACTTTTGACATGACAGTTGACCCATAGAGTTAAAATGGCGCGTGAGGCGTCATTTTGTACGGACTATACTTTTGTTTTAGTCTTAAACGATTACTTCGACGAAGTCTGCCGTAACTCTTGATTTCAGCGTAATTGTCGCATTTCCCCGGGTCCGTTAATTAAAACTAACTGCTGTACACTTGAGTTAATTACGGCGGGAAACAAGCACTACATAATTCCCACTTGTTATGAACTTGTGCACTTCAATTTATTTTACACTCTCAGCTCGGATTTACTGTTCTTTTGATAACAAAAATTTGTTTGTTGTTTGGACGATGTATGTATACACTAACTTATGCTCGCGACTTCGTCCACGTGGACAACACAAATTTCAAACCCCTATTTCACCCTCTCAGGGGTTGAATTTTCAAAAATCCTTTCTTAGCGGATGCGTACGTCATAATAGCTATCTACATGCCAAATTTCAGGCCGATCCGTTCACTAGTTTGAGCTGTACGTTGATAGATCACTCAGTCAGTCAATCAGTCAGTCAGTCAGCCAGTCACCTTCTCCTTTTATATATTTAGACTCTCAGCTCGGATTTACTTTTGTTTTGTTGACAAAAATTATGTATAGAAGCATACTTTGCGGAAGTCCATGATATACAATGAACCACAAGCTTAATCTAAATATATAAAACAAAAAGGTGACTGACTGACTGACTGACTGACTGACTGACTGACTGACTGACTGACTGACTGACTGATCTATCAACGCACAGCTCAGACTACTGGACGGATCGGGCTGAAATTTGGCATACAGATAGCTACTATGACGTAGGCATCCGCTAAGAAAGGATTTTTGAAAATTCAATCCTTAAGGGGGTGAAATAGGGGTTTGAAATTTGTGTAGTCCACGCGGACGAAGTCGCGAGCATAAGCTAGTTCGCTATAATCCGCTGAAAAAGGTCGAATCTGTATGGTGCAACATGCAGCATGCGAAATGCACCAACCGCCCTCCCACAGCTAAACATGCAGGAAAACTTACATATTTTACTCGACGCATCGGGGCGAAACGTCGAGTGTGTTTTGGGATTTGTGTGGTGCTGCGTAGTGGTGGTGCGTATTGCGTGCCTGGTGGCTGTTTCTTCCTGCATGTTTAGCAGTGGGAGGGCATGTTGCACCATACAGATTCGACCTGTTTCAGCGGATTATAGCGAATTAAGCTTTTGGTTCTTTGGACAAAAATTTTGTTGTTTGGATGATGTAGAGCCGTGAGCATAACGAAGAGGAGAGGTGTAAAACATTATCCCTGGTGAAAAAGAAAAACCGGCCAAGTGCGAGCCTGACTCGCGCACTGAGGGTTCCGTAATCGGGTATTTTTTCGACATTTTGCTTGATAAATCAAAAACTATTATGCATAAAAATACTGGTAATTTATTGATATAACACCCAAAAGCTTTTAGTTTGATCGCCCTGGGCCTAGAATCCAGGACTTCTTAAAGTCAACCTTATGAAAAGAAGGTGTAGATGAAATTGTAGTAGAAGGCCTATATTATTAATATGGCAATAGATCAAAAAAAGCAGCCAAGTGCAAGTCGGGCTCGCGCAACGAGTGTTCCGTATTACAGTCGTATATTTTCGACATTTTGCACGATAATTCAAAAACTATGATACATAAAAAATAAATAAAAATCTGTTCTAGAATGCACAAGTGAAGACCTTTCATATGATACCCCATTTAATATGGTTATCTTACTTTGAAAATTGAAAATACTAATTATTAGTTCATGACCACAATTTAATTTTTTTTTGTGTGATCTAACCCTAAATTCACGGTTTTCAGATTTTTCCCCAAATGTCTGCTACAAGACCTACCTACCTGCCAAATTTCATGGTTCTAGGTCAACGGAAAGTACCCTGTAGGTTTCTTGACAGACAGACAGACAGACAGACAGACATCAAAGTGGTATAAGGGTTCCGTTTTTCCTTTTGAGGTACGGAACCCTAAAAAGCTAACTGCGAAAGTGTGTTTTTGTTGGTTTGTACTTCAGTCACGCTGCAACAGAGCAACAAATCGACGTGATTCTGCATGGATGTAGCTAGATTTGTAGAGTGACATATAGGCTACTATTTATCTACTCCAATAAATTAAAAACCTAAATCCACGCCGATGACGTAGTTAAGTAACAAACAGTAAATTGTCGTACTTGATTTAAGCATAATTATCCAATTTCCTCCGTAGTTCGTTAATTACAACTAACAATGTGTTTAGTATGAGATTTTATATTATCTAAGATAGAATTCGAGCGTCGACACAATTCATCGTTAACGTAAAATGGACCGAAACCGGCGCGTTACACAACGCCTAATAAAGAGAATGTACCTAATGTTTTCAGGGTTCATGTATGTATGTATGAATGTGAATTGCTTTATTCCAACATAACTCCTAAATGCGCTAACATATTTGGATGGTTGCTGTGTCGTTAGAATTCTTATATTATCATTCCAAGTGATACTGGCACCAATTTTCAAATCTGAAATTTTTTACGTTTTAGTTCGTAATTCAGCAGGGAAATCGTAGTTTTTTTTAAACTACGACTAGTTTTAAGATTCCAGTTTGTCCATAAGTACGTCTCCATTAAGTGCACCAAGCGGAAACCTTATGAAATTAAAATCGGTAGTATTGCATTTCTGAGTTCACAATCAAGAACCGTTAGATCCATTTTACTCTACGTTTTTATGTTTCGACGCTCGAATACTATCAACGTTAGTGAGATATAAACTCTCATACTACGCACACAGCTCTACATTACTGTTAATTTTATTGTTAGGGAATAAACGCTACACCAGTCTTGGTTGTTATGAACTTGTGCTCTTCAATTTATGTAACGTTCAGTAACGCTTAGTTGAGATTTACTGTTGTTAGTGTTGTTACACGCTGTTGTTGTTGTTCTCCATTGTTGTTTACTGCGAGTATTTTCGTTTGGCTTCTATGATTTGTTGTTAGCGACTTCGGTTTGTGTTGACTTGTTCAAATATGATATACGATAATGAGGTGTTTTTCGATGCAACTTTTGTGGTAGCAACACATTTGCAACTTGCCTCATAACGAATCGATATCTCATCGCTATCTCGGATAGATAACACCCAATTCCACGATATGCAATGCTAGCTATTTTTTTCAGTAACAAATTCGTGTATTTGTCAGATATCATTACTAGATAATGCATTGCAAGGTCTAGATTTCTTGTGGATGCTCCGGTGTCAGAGTGACACGTGCGTCAAGGGAGTTTTGGAGGACCTGTGTGGTATTTCATGATAGTGGTACGTAGTGCTTGCTTGGGCTTGCTTTTTCATCATGTTTCAGCATCCAGCAGTGGATGGGCGGGCGGTTTAGCGGATTGCAATTTCAGCAAATTATGCTTATAATTCCTTCCTTGCTTTGTTAACTTAGAAATTTACACGCGATACACTCAACTAGAGTGAGGTAACTCTCGGGTTTGATCCTGAATCGACCTCAGGTCAAATATCAGGTCAGGGGTGACGTTAAAAATCAGGCGAAATCAAAGAGACCTAGCCTCAAATGTAGGTAACATTTGACGCCTGCCAGTGTAGGAGAAGCCTCGAAGTTTTGTTACAAGCTTCCTGTAGTGAACTGTGACTGAACCATAAACTCTAAATGACTGCATGAAATAATTCACCTGGGCGCTCCAATTTTGCGGCGAGGCCGTGAACGGGCGGCTGAGTCACGAAAGATCATTTAATTATTAATTTTAAACGGCACCCGAGTGAGACGCCGCCGGTGGAACGTAATCTGATTTCTGAACGTAACATGTCGCAGATTTGAAACGTGGAAGCTGAACGGTTATCGGATTGTGGCTGATGGAGCTTGCATGGCAACGGTTTATTAAGCCTGGGGAAATTTTTGCATCCCTTTTACATCTGTATTTTGTGTACGATGTAATCGAATGTAATCATTTGTTCCTCAGTACGTAGGTACAATATCTAGACTGTTTTGTCTTCAAACACTGACTCCCAGTGCACCAAGATGAAACAAAAAGTCCCAATGAAATTACGTATACGTACGTTATACGCTTGCCTAGACGATGCCTATTAACTCTTGACTTGAAGGTGCTTATATTAAAAAATCCTTCAATCAAAAATACCAATAGGAAAAGCACTTGCATCGGAATGATATTTTGCCACAAAATTAATTGGTTTAATCAATAAATTGCTCCCCAATTTTAGCTAAGGAACAGCTATTAGCTACTGAGAATCAAATTACTACCCATCTCGTATTTATATTGGTCCGTTTTGTTGGTACAATTGTATCAATATTGGACATCGTAACTCGATTTCCGAACGGAGCGCGCGCTGTCAAGTCAAGCTTGACATCGGTCGGCAAAATGGCGGCGATTGGGACTTTTGGCGGGAAAATGCAAAAGCAGATTACAGATTTAGGCTAAAAGCTTGCCGCGCTTTGTGGTTTTCGGTCGATGTTTCTATTTTATTTTCAACTAAAACTACACTAGCGGCACGCTATGATGGCCGGTTTGACACATTGTGGAATGTCAATTTATTCTCGAACAAAAAACAATTAAGTTTTGTTTTTGTACCTGATTAAATAGGTTTAATAAAACAAAAATGTATATGTTTATTTAATTTATTTGAACGAACTGAATATTTGAACGAAAATGAATATACATACTTTATATGCACACAAGAAACATATGAATACAAAAGATACCGAAAAAGGTGCCACAAAAGGCCATAATTAATCAGATTCGTCCATACTACTATTTTCACTGTCGTCACTGCTATCATCACATACATTAATAATTATATGTTCGTTTTCTATAATATTATCTATTTTCACATCTCTTTCATAATCTTCCCTTATTAATTTAACAGTTCTATTCACAACCTTTTCCCAGTCTCCTTTAGTCACATGTTCACAAGCTTCTTCTAATAATTTTAGCATTTTTTTTGTGGTAAATGGGGGTTCTGTATTGTGTCTTGCAGCATATCCCTTAATTTGAGCCCACACCAACTCAATCGCATTATACTCACAATGGTAAGGCGGTAACCGTATAACTCTGTGCCCATGTTCTAATGCTATTTCGTCAATGACGTATCGGATCTTGGTTGGTTTGTTTTCTTTTAAAAGACGTACTAATTCCGCTTTTAACATATTCATGTTTGCATCTACGCCATTTTTACGAAGCCATGCGACGATATCAGCTTTCTTTTGGGATTGGGCAGGTGGCTTGTCAATTTGCATCGAGTGGTATGGGGCGTTGTCCATAATTATAATAGATGGTTCAGGGAGGCTACACAACATTGAGGTAAACCATTCAGTAAACTTTTCTCCATTCATGTCTTCATGATAGTCTCCAGTGGTTTTTGACGCAAAAGCCATGAGAGAACCTTCGACAAACCCGTTGATGGTTCCGGCGTGACAAATTATAAGTCGCGATCCTTTTCCTACAGGAACTTTGGAAGTAGATGCTGCTGTGTCATCGTTCCAAGAACGGCCTACAGTATGGTTAGCATTAAGCCATGTTTCATCCAAGAACACAACATTTTGCCAATTTTTGATTTCTTTCACTTGCCGTAAAAAAGTATACCTTGCCATCGCTATATCAAATCTTTCCATCAATATTTTGCGTTTGTTACATTTTTTGTATCGAAATCCAATGGTCTTCAAAATCTTCGTTAAAGAACTTTCCCCACCGAAGAATAATCCAGCTTCCTTCAGTGAATGCACCAACTTTTTTCTTGTTGGATACTCCTTCTGTAAATAGTAGCCGTAAACATGTCTTCGGATAGCATCGGCATCAAAGCTATCGATGCCTACGACTGGTTTTGCTCGTTTTCTCTTTTTTGGTGTGTGAAGTTTATTTTCTTCTGTGCCAGTCTCGCCATATTTTTTTTTAGTTATCCGTCTAACAGTTCGTTGTCCAATATTAAGCGCATCAGCTACGCGTTCAACCACTGACGTTATAGGTAAAATTGGCCCTCCATTTTGAGCTTCACGATCGAAATAGTTACGAAGGCGTATTAGGAACTCACGTGTCTGACTATTTAGAACAGTTCTCTGCGTACGTTCGGTCATATCGACGAAATCCACAACAAAGGGCTTGAACAGAGTCCAAATTAACGAGCAAGGGTCAACAGTAATGCAGTATCAATATTTGAAATCCAAAGCCAGGTCAAAACTATATCACAATCGCATTGCACTGACAGTTTATACTTTTCGAAGCAACGTCAATTCGAAACTGCTTTGTTTTGCATTGAGCATTGACGCGAGTTTGCCGGAGGTAGTAGTTGTGCTAGCCAGCGATCCTATGTGACGATCGTATTAGATTCCATTTTTAAAAATTTATTGATATTTTTTTGCGATTTCAGAGGTTTGTCCACATAGTGAAAATTGTTCATATTCACAAGTACATTCACCCCTTAAATGGTGCAAACTGATTTTTCTACACTTGTATACATTTAAGAAATCAATTTAATAAATAAATTTTGAGTCCTAAACCTAAAACTACATTCGATAAAATTTATGAATCTCTGCACATCACTATCGTCAATAAAGTAATACAATTATTTCCTTCAAAGTCGTTATCAATTAATACGGAACTTCATGAGCGGACAAACGTCAAACCGGCCATCATAGCGTGCCGCTAGTATAGTTCTTTTTATTTAATATTTAAAGGCGCGGAACAACGGTTATTCCCGGTTCAGTTAACTACAAAAAGTTCGTTTTGAATTAAGTACGAGAAACGTGACAATGGAAATCTCTGGGGAACGGCAGGAACTGGTTTTAAAAGAAAACTGCTAATTTAATGAACAAGAAATAAATCCATATTTATTAATATATTATAAATGCAATTAAAATAATAACCCTGTTATGGTCATTGGAGCTCATCCGTAACGAGAAATAAAAACCCTTTAAAAAAAAAAACAATGTTGAGGTACTTATATTTTTTAGGGTTCCGTACCTCGTTATTTCTGTTTTTCGTTATCTTTCATGGGATTTTTCATTTTGTAACACAGCTGGTTTGCTGTTACAAATTTATTCATCGCAATTTTCTAATTCATTCAGCCTTTTTAGGGTTCCGTACCTCAAAAGGAAAAACGGAACCCTTATAGGATCACTTTGTTGTCTGTCTGTCTGTCTGTCCGTCTGTCTGTCAAGAAACCTACAGGGTACTTCCTGTTGACCTAGAATCATGAAATTTGGCAGGTAGGCAGGTCTTATAGCAGATTAGGGGAAAATCTGAAAACCGTGAATTAAAAAAAATTTAAATTGTGGTCATGAACTAATAATTAGTATTTTAAATTTTCGAAGTAAGAAACTATATCAAGTGAGGTATCATATTATGAAAGGACTTTACCTTTGCATTCTAAAACAGATTTTTATTTATTTTTATGCATCATAGTTTTGGAATGATCGAGCAAAATGTCGAAAAAATACGACTGTAGTACGGAGTCCTCGTTGCGCGAGCCTGACTCGCACTTGTCTTGTTTTATTTTTTTAATATAAATTGTAGCCTAGTTTTGTGTTCTTTCGTTTGTGTACTTTATAACTGGGCACATTGTATCTTCAGTATGTTTTAAATAATGAAAATACGAACCTTACGCTCTATATTAAATTGAAAGCGATTTGTTACCTAAGGCTTGCTACAATGCTACCTGCCTACCTGGCTATCAAGGATGTATGGGTCTTTTTGGCAGCACAAATAGCCTCTCACGGTATTGGTTAGATTAGACCGGGGCTGCCCACTGACGTCGATTTATAGATTGTTTCTAATATTTCTGTGTATAAGTCCCGCAAATTGCTACTGCGCTGGAATCATTTTCATTAACATCGAAATTAAGTCATTTTAACGTCAGTCGAAATTAAAATATATATATATATCAGCTCAAAACTTCAGTCTATTGCTGTCGTCACTAAAATGGCGGCCATGCGCATTAGGAATTTGCGGGACTTATGTATAGGTAAAGGTGGGCTGAATTGACCTGTGTATAAAAAATAGCTATTTCATAAGTTGTTAGTATGTTTTGCTTATTAAAAAGAGACACACAATTCTTGTAATTTGCAAATTTGAATGTCCTATATGCTAATAAATATGGTTAAATCTAATTCACACAATCATAATCATGGTCATCATCATGGTCATCATCACCCATCATCACCATCATCACCCATAATCATCATCCCATCGTTGGCTCACTACTGAGAACGGGTCTCCTCTCATAATGAGAAGGAACCGGCTATAGTCCACCACGCTGGTCAAGTCAATTGCATACTGTGTAGGTACGAAATAAATACAGAAAATTAGGATATTCAGAAGGAGAAAAAATTCGCTGCGTATTCTACATAATCCTCTGGAGGATTCGACCCGAAAATTGTACAATTTCCATCTGAGGTCTACTTAAAGCCGTAATTATGTTGCCAGCCTGGTCGGAAGGACGGGTGATTTTGTAGGGTTGTGAAACGCGGAATATAATTTTTATTAAACTATACTCTATCCATCGAAAGAAGTTAGTATAGCGCTCTCTCTGTTACACAATCCCATACAAATGACAGAGACAAAAATCTGAGTGGCCGTTTACCATGTTTTTAAGCCACCATTTTGAATGTTATAGAAGCAGGCGTTAGTTTGCGGAAATCCATGATATACAGTGAACCAAAGCCTAATTTGCTACGATCCGCTGAAACAGATCAAACCACTTTGAGCCATTTCGAGTCCAGTCACAAACGTGTTTTCAAAAACCATTCAAAATTCAATTTGAAAATGTTTTGAAAAACAGTCGATATTATTCGAAAACATAGTTTCGCTTGTAATTGATTGGTGACTCAACACTTGGACTTTATGGAACTGTAAGGCTAAATAACATTTAATCAAACTATCGCCAAACCAGATTGGCAAGGTACCTACTTGCTTAAACAAGACCAAAGTCAATTTTAAGAAAACCGTTTATTTTTATAAACTTACCAAATTGGGACAACCTTACAAAGGGGATAAAATTAAAATACTGCATAAAAAATAGACATTTGAGAAAAAAAGGGTTGAATAGTGTTTTTTTAAATTGGAAAAGTTGGCAGCCCTACCGGGACAACCCGGATATGAATTGACAAAAGACATATCGGGTGACACGGTACGGAATCCCCATTGGGTTAGTATGAGTTTTTACATCTCGCCAACGTTGAAAGATTTCGATCGTCGAAACATAATAACGTCAGAGTAAAATTGAAATTATTTGCTTTGTGTTAAAGGTCAAGTGTATCCAACCTTTTATTTTGACGATCTCCCTGGTGCAGTTTTGAGCGCTATGGTATTATAACTGTGAAGACCCAGGTTTATTTTATTGTGAGACGCTTGAGAAACAGTAAGATGAGGTCTAGATTGGAGTGCGCTTGCCTAGAAGATGCCTATTTACTCTTACTTTGAAGGTATTCAAGTTATACTTGGCAGGAAACACGGACGCCCGGAAGGCATTCCACACCTTAGCGATTCGTAGCAGAAACGTTGGGCAAAAACGTTTCGAACGAGTAGATTAGATGTCGACCACATAAGGATACCAACCTTCACGGGTTCTCGCTGTTCTGTTAGTTCTGTTCTGTTCTGATAGAACGGTGGAGGAACAAGGTTGTGAAGTTTCCTGAGCACACTCTCTTTAGTATCCGACTAGCTTATGCTCGCGACTTCGTCCGCGTGGGCTACATAAATTTCAAACCCCCATTTCACCCATTTAGGGGTGGAATTTCGTAAAATCCTTTCTTACTGGATACCTATTCTTTACAAAGAACACACCCTCCAAATTTCATGTTTCTAGGACCAGTGGTTTAGGCTGTGCGTTGATATATAAGTCAGTCAGTCAGTCAGGACTTTGAATTTTATAATAAAAAAATACCGATGAACAGGCGACATCATCATTACTTAACACCAGGTTAGATTGCAGTCAAGAGCCATAGCAAAACATCGGTGTTAATCAATACTATGGCATGATGTCTTTAAATCACGGACCTTTGACAATATCGTGTTTCAACGCTCGAATCTGTCAACGTAGGCGAGATGTACAATCTCATACTAATCCCCGGTAGTTTTTCTGCTGAACCAGCGCTGTCAATATTGGCGGTCGGATTTTTTAATAATAAATCTTGCGCGGCCACATTCGTGTTTTTCGCCACATTTTTGTATTGCGCGAGAATCAGTTGCCGTATCTAGGTACGAATATAGTTTTTTCTAAACTGAATAGTTTGCGCGAGAGACACTTTCAAAGTGGTAAAATGGGCCCCCCCCCCCCCCTGTAACTTCTAAAATAAGAGAATGATAAAACTAAAAAAAATGTTAATTGGTTTCAACCAGATCTAATAAGTAGTTTTTGATTTATCGTGCGAAATGTCGATAAAATACTATTGTAGTAGAGCTCTCAGTGCGCGAGTCTGATTCGCACTTGGCCGATTTTTTTCCTTTCATGCAACCAGTCAGCTTATATCAAAATTTAAAGTAACAGCACTTCACACCAAATTCCAGCCACATTAATGGAATTACCAAAAATTTACTCGAACCACCCTTGACAGGGTAACTTAAGACGTTAATTACAGAAATGGAGATCCTTACTGAACCCTAATTACCAGTGGTCCCGCAGGCGTCCATTACAATTAGAGCGTTTTTCCACGCACGACACGATTTGCTTGCGGTCACGATACGCAATATACGACATGATCTACGCACGACTTGTCGTGCTTACGTTTTTTCTACGAGTGACGATTCCCAAATATTAAGGCCTAATCGCGAACAAAGCATGACTGAAGTGTAACCTATTCAGTATTTTTAATATTCTAACCAATTTATAAACGCTGCTGTTTAAGCTGTTGATAGGGGAATCAGACAGTTTATCCTTTTAAGGGGGATTCACACGAGTGAGCTAAGCCGGTTATGAGCCGCTCAGCTCGCACAGAGCGGTTCTTTTCGCTCAAACCAAGTAGAAACTTTTTGATCCACGTACACACTAAATGGCTTATAAACTACTAAGCTCGCAGGTGTGAACCCTCTTTTATTTAAATAGAAGATAATAATAATACACAGGGAAATTTTAGTGTTGTGGCTAAGTGAATCGCACTACTTAACCAGTATTATCGACTACTGCACATGTTTGTTTTGGTAAATTAGGCACTTTTTTTGATAGAAAAAAAATTCTTAAAACAAACTCGAATCTGTGAGAAACATTAGTAGTGGCCGAGAGCCACAATCTACTCGTGTGCCACGTGACAACTGCGCTGTTCCGAGACAAAGCGACGTACTACAGGTTTTCGAATTTTTCCAAACAATAATTTCTCGATATTTTTTTTAATTTGAAGACTGAGGTCAATAAAAATGTTATGGCAATTCACTTACAGCCCGTTCCCACTTATTGGCTGTCGGGCCCGGATTTAAATTGTATGTTCCATTGGAAGAATATTTTGACCCAAAATCGGTTTCAGAATAGTGTGATTAGCTTCATATAAAATGGTCTGCCACTGGAAAATCCGATTAAAATCCGGGCCCGACAGATGACAAGTGGGAACGGGCGACAGCACTACAATTACTAAAATTTCACCGTGTATATTAATGGTGCTAGAAGCTATTACCGCGTTTTGTCATGTATTGACTAGTGCGCTGCATGGTCCGTGGAAAACGTCGTAAGTCAAACTTTTCAAACCCCGCTGATATGACGGTCTCATCGGCTCGGATTACGCCATTGTTGCTCCATCCCTTTGTGAAAACAAAAAAGGGGCAATTCATTAATGGGTCTGTTTTTATCGGACCCCTCGGGATATCGGGAATTGAGATTTTTTACAGGATGCCCTAATTACGAATTTTTAAAGTTCTGTATTTTTGTATCGACCATAGGCTAGGAGCCGATGGAGTAAATTAGAAAAAGATATGATTCTGGGGTAAGTGATTGTTCAATTGTTCCAAAGTTCGATAAAATCACAGCAGAATGCTCAAAATTCAAATTTCAAATAATTTATTAAAAATATTTTAGCGTTTAAACTATCGTGGGTGATTTCCATTATATATAGTATATTTCTACGGCTATACTCATGTATCCAGTCGACGTTATTCAAAATAGGTAATAAATTACTCTTTTTGATTTTCAGGTGTTGCTCACTTCGCAAATACGTCAAAATAAATAGCAACTCTTGTTGCGTCAAGCTGATACTTGGCAGAGCCATCCCATAAATGGCTGCAATACACCTTGCACGATCTAACTTGTACTTGGTACAGGGTAAGAAGCTGTTCCAGCTAGCTGAGTGTAGTAGTGTCGTGTAGTTACACGAATGGGCGGTGAAGAGCTAGTAGACGGACATATAGACACACTTTCGTATTTATGATATTTCATATTAGTATGGATTAACAAGACTACAATAAGTACCTTCGTCATATATTTCATAGGTTCTTAGACTATTACGGATCTATTACAGGGCGCAGGCAAAATAATTCGAGGCAGCGCTATCATCCGATTTTTTTTCAACTTATTTCTGTTTTTCGTTATCTTTCATGGGATTTTTCATTTTGTAAAACAGCTGGTTTGCTGTTACAAATTTATACATTGCAATTTTCTAATTCATTCAGCCTTTTTAGGGTTCCGTTCCTCAAAAGGAAAAACGGAACCCTTATAGGATCACTTTGTTGTCTGTCTGTCTGTCTGTCTGTCTGTCTGTCTGTCTGTCCGTCTGTCTGTCAAGAAACCTACAGGGTACTTTCCGTTGACCTAGAATCATGAAATTTGGAAGGTAGGTAGATCTTATAGCTGACATTTGGGGAAAAATCTGAAAACCGTGAATTTAGGGTTAGATCAAACAAAAAAAATTAAATTGTGGTCATGAACTAATAATTAGTATTTTCAACTTTCGAAGTGAGTGACTATATCAAGTGGGGTATCATAAGAAAGGTCTTCACCTGTAGGTACATTCTAAAACAGATTTTTATTTATTTTTATGCATCATAGTTTTTGAATTATCGTGCAAAATGTCGAAAAAATACGACTGTAGTACGGAACCCTCATTGCGCGAGCCTGACTCGCACTTGGCCCGTTTTTTATCAGCAGGTTACTTTTAGATGTTCGTATTTGGAAAATGTGCCACTTTTCATCCGGAAAATCAAAAAGTTCACGTAGATAAAGTCACGGACATCGTCAATTTTGTATAGAGATAACTTACTGGAGATTTACATGGAATACTTTTTATTCCGGAAAATAAAAAAGGTTCTTAAATCCACGCGCTCTTAGATACAACAAAATACATACATACAGATACAAAAATAGACTTTATACGTTGATGTAAGAATTTTAACACCTTTATTACCTGTTATCTCCCAAAGTCACCATGATACAAACAAACATCCAAACAAACGTTCCTCCCAGTATTGGGGGCAATACGCAGAGGAACTTTCAGCTTTTATAAAATAACGAATGTCTGGCACGCACTAGCTCTTAGT
The DNA here is from genome assembly GCF_902806685.2 of Maniola hyperantus. NCBI lineage: Eukaryota > Metazoa > Arthropoda > Insecta > Lepidoptera > Nymphalidae > Maniola > Maniola hyperantus. Next base: position 16,886,156 of record NC_048538.1, on the reverse strand, counting down.
CCATAAAGTAACATTATTTATATTTGTTGCTATACATTTGGGCTGGTTTGGGTTTCCTGTGCCGCGGAGGCCTGTGTGTGACGCGTGACGTCATTATCCCGTGATAAGGGTATGTTAACAAGGGATTACACCACAATGCTTACATTAAGATATCTACTAGAGTATCTACTCCATTTTTATCCGACTAGGACAAAACTAAAAGGACGGATTATGATTTTCGCAGTCTATCTATCTATATCTCTATAGATAATCTATAATATAAAAATAAATCACTAAATGTGTTGCTCATCGCAAATCTCGAGAACAGCTGAACCGATACCGCTGATTTTTTTTTAATAATATTCCTTGAATATTTCTTACTGAGAGAAAAATTTAATTCAACCTCCCACTCATTTTTCTAAACTCCACCCGAGCGAAGCCGGGGCAGGTCGGCTAGTCTCTATATGTATATAAAAATGAATCGCTGAATGTGTTGGTGATCGCAAATCTCGAGACCAGCTGAACCGATTTCGATAATTCTTTTTTTTATAATATTCCTTGAAGTACGAGGATGGTTCTTACGGAGAGAAAAATTTAAAAAATCCTGAAAAAAGAATCGACTGTTAGGCGGTACGAAGTTCGCCGAGGCAGCTAGTCTATTATATAAAAGGAAAAGCTGACTTATTATTGATTGATGATTTTGAGAGAGAATGTCAATCGAATTCTTATTAAAGTTAGAAAAAATTCATACTTAATATTATAAATACGAAAGTGTTTAAACAGATGAGCTAAAACCTTTCTCAGAATGAGACTTTTCTCATTCTGAGAAAGGTTTAGGCCATAGTTCACCACGCTGGCCAAGTGTGAATTGGCAGACTTTACACACCGCTGAACTTGCAGGCATGCAGGTTAAAGCAAGTGACATGTAATTTCTTAAAACGCACAAAACCGTAAAATTAGTGGTGCGTGCCCGGGATCGAACCCTGGATACCCCGAATAGGAGGCCGACGACGTCTTAACTAGTGTCTACTAGTATTACTAGTATTGCCGCTCTATCATCATCATCCAATATTTAATAAAGTACTTTTTATGGCATTACATTTTTTCACGACCTATGGAAAAAGGAATGAAAAAAAAAGGAAAAGCTCTACTTAATTTTCGTCCTCAACGGAGCTTAATGAACAAAAACATTTCAGCCCCGTTTCAATCCGGCGGAGCTGAAATCATAATTACTGTGTTCAATTAGCCTAATTACTGGCAGAAGCGACACTTCTCTAACTAACACTGATAGCTGTATTGTGGCTCTACAGTAATACTGAGGCCACACGATGCGTTCTCGGTGCGTTGCGGCACCGCACCGCTGTGGATTTAAGTATTGGATGCCAAACGGCCACTGCGGTGCCTCTCCGGTAGAAAATATGGCTTTTCACCGCAACACCCCTCCCCGCCTCGCCTCTCTGGTCCCAAGTCCAAGCATAGCTCTCTCCATCGCCCGCTGAGTGACTCTGAGCTTTCTATAAGGCCCATAGCTAGCGACCATTTCTCGAATCCATATGTCATCACGCACTGTTCGACTAGAGGAAGACTGGTTTTCAAGCACTGAGAAATTTTGGACAAGAAGACATCTCGAAGCTTCCTGAACGCTGCCCAACAGAGTTGAATTCGGCGGTTGACCTCTTTCTCGAAATTGGACCTACCCAACTGCGATTCGAGGTTGGTGGGACCATGGGAGTTGGAGGGTTGTTCGCTAATTCAGACGTACAGAACCCTAAAAATAAATGAAATACCAACATTTAAAGCCAAAAATGTTACATTCGTTTGGCTGAAATCAATAGCATCCCTAGTAGAAGCAATGTAATTTAGAAATTGCTAACGATCGATGAACCTCCACTAGCTTGATACAGGACTATCTGTACCCGTAGTACAAGATTTTACGTCTCACCAAACCAAACCAAATTCGAGAGTCGAAATACTTCTGCGTTACAGTAAACTGGATCTTAACTGCCTTGTTTTAAAGCTCAAGTTTGTCTACACTTCTACAGCCAGCGCTCCAAGCGGAAACATTGCGAAATTAAAATCAGTGGCATTGAATATTTGACTTCAATTCAAGGCTCTTTAGGTCCATTTTACTTTGATGTTATTGTGTTTCGACTCTCGAATTCTAGCAACGTTTGGTGAGACGTAAAATCTTATACTACGGGTATAGGACTATCTGTATGATAACGACTGGCCCGAATGTAATGAGCGATTAAATTTCAGCTGTATCACAACGAGGTAGAGCTCGTAATCATCTGCGCACTTCGGGAGGTAATATTTTCCTCCTGAAACCATTTCCGGTAACCACATTAAGCTAATGACGTAGGCCGCACCAATTATTATGATTTCTATTCTAACCTGTTTTTCTTAGGGTATCATGTAATATATATTATGATGAGTCAGGACGTTCCTTTTGATGATAATAATGTCCAGAAATACGTACAGCAATTAATATAAATATATATATAAAAGAAAATATTATGGAGCCTCTCTTTTTCTAAAAGACCACTGAAATATAGGTTTCCATGTGATTTCAGACTTGCCTGTTGAAAAACAATTATTAGGTCATATCTGGGTAGAAGCTGCGATAGCTGATAAGTGTTAGAATCCTAGTCTAAACCTAGTGGTTAGAATGTCCGCGTCCGAATCGGAGGTCAAGGGTTCGATCTCTGGCACGGCCCGCCCCGCAGTGGGAGGGCGGGCGGTGCATTTCGCATGCTGCATGTTGCACCATACAGATTCGGCCTGTTTCATTGTATATGTAGACTATCAAAGTCAAAGTCAAAGTCAAATGATTTATTCAAAATAGGTAATAAATTACTCGTATTGATAGTCTGGTATGGTGTTACATTTGTAAGATATAGTGGTGATAATTATTACGCAAACTTAAAACTAAAGCTACGAGGGTTCCAAACGTGCCCAGGTCTGAGAAGAGCCCACAACAAACTCAGCCGGGTATTCTTTTTATTATCACCACTTTACAAAATTATTTTAATTATTATTATTAGAATTATGATATCGGTTTGTTAATCAATTACTCCGTGATTAATTGCGGATGGCACGCTATATCGCGTGTCTCGTTTGTTTGGAGAATAATGACACTTCCCTCGTATTCTGAAACTCTGCCCTAGATCTACTTCTACAGAAGATTTTCTTGGCATATTGGTGCCATTGGCCCTTACCTACTCAAAGGTAAATGTTTTGGTTTCAATCATCAGAACCCATATTTAAAAATGCGAAAGTGTGTGGTTTGTTGGTTTGTTGATTTTTTGTACTTTTTATCCCGGAAAATCAAAGAGTTGCCACGGGAATTTTAATTCCACGCCAACGAAGTCGCGGGCAACAGCTAGTATAAAAATAAGTATATCCGGAATTAATGATCCAATTACAAAAATTGTTTGACTGATAGATAGCTACTCACACATTATGATGATAAAAATATGATGATAGTTTTTTTTAAGAATATTAGCCGTGTTTATCATGACTAATATTCCCCTTTCCCCTCCAACTAAGCGTGACGGACGGACGGACGGACGGACAGTCGAACTTAGTAATAGGGTCCTGTTGGCACCCTTTGGGTACGGAACCTATAAAAACTAGTAAATTCCAGCAAAATGAGTAAAAACAAAAATTCTAAAAGTGAGCGAATCAAGATAATAATCAAGAAAATAATAAGACTGAGGAATAATGCACAGTTCCTGTACGTAACGTAGATGAAGTTGCGGGAAAAAGCTAGTAAAAAAACTAGTAAATCCACGCAAAAAGTGTAAAAACAAAAGTTCCGAATCGTGATGATAATCCCCGAAGTAACGGCGAGTCACGCGAGATAACGTGACGTCGGCTACGGGTGTAACAAGACACCCCACGCTAACTTCACACCTGATATATCGTGGGATTTATACTTGAACTTTGTTTTTAGTTTTAATCCCTTTTTCGGATTATCGTGTGAAAATGTCATGCCACGTAACTAGTTTGTCGAGAAAATCGTTGTTTTTTCGGCATTTACATTTCTGTTCTAGTATTTATTACTATTTTATTCAAATCTATACTAATACTAGCTTATGCTCGTGACTTCGTTCGCGTGGAATACACAAATTTCAAACCCCTATTTCAGCCCCTTAGGGGTTGAATTTTAGCGGATGCTTATGTCATAATAGCTATCTGCATGCCAAATGTCAGCCCGATCCGTCCAGTAGTTTGAGCTGTGAAAGAAAAAAACAAAAATAGGTAAACAGCCTTTTTATAAATGAAAAACTGACTGACTGATTGATCTATCAACACACAGCTCAAACTACTGGACGAATCGGGCAGAAATTTGGCATGCAGATAACTATAAAATTCAACCCCTGAGGGGGTAAAATAGGGGTTCAAAATTTGTGTAGTCCACGCGGATGAAGTCGTGGGCATAAGCTAGTGTTATACAAATATCTTTATGTCCTGTTTGTATTCTACGTTAATTTGACCACGAAATTTAAACGGAAACGTAAAAATTGCAGAACGATTTGAAAACGATAAAATGAGACCACTAAAAACGTTACAGCTTTCAATTCGCTTATTAACTGGCCTTTTCAAGGTTTCACGAAAGCCTACATTTACGACCTTTCTACATACAGACAGAGCGAGCGAATGGGCGTGGTAGGGATGACAAATATAAAACTGCCTAACGCCGAGTTGTTCGAAACAAATTCAAAAGTAAAAGTGGAGATTAAACTAATTCAAAAGTGGAGATTAAACTAATTTATTCACAAGAATTCTATGGAGTCTAGTGATCAAATTTTGAAATTATTTTACATCTAGTCTTGTTGATTTAGGTTTCTAAAACTCCCGTGAGAACTCTTTGATTTTCCGGGATAAAAATTGTCCTGTCCGGGATAAAAAGTTGTTTGTCCTTCAATCACGTCGCTAAGGAGCAACGGATTAACGTATTTTTTGCATGGGTATAGTTAAAGACCTGGAGAGTGATATAGGCTAATTTTATCTCGGAAAATCAAAGAGTTCCCATGAGATTTTAAAAAATCCTAATCCACGTGAACGGAGTTGCGGGCATTTAGAGTATAAATTATATAACATAACAATAGCTTATGCTAGTATTATAATATAATTTATACATAATTTAAAAATTTGATTTAAATATTGTGAACAACGTGACAACCCTACGCGAAACATGTTTTACGTGATCTCTGGTGTTTTCCGTTCGATTATTATTTGCGCGTTTTTGTTACGTACAACACGGAGCTCGGTTATTTTGATATATTTTCACCTGTTTTAATTTTACATGGAAACGCTTTCGCGTATTACGTTTGAATGTTATTTATTACTCGTGTTTTCCGCCATGTTTTACGTTTTCGTTTCGGGTCACGTTACGTGCGAGGGTAGTTATGAAATTAACCTTTTGTTTCGGGGGTTTTTTTTCAACGGAATTGATGACGATTTATCAAAAAAGGTCCGATGTTTTTCACAGGCGATTTTGGTTTTCTTTTATTTAAATGTAAATACTCTGTTTGATAAATTTCTTGTTATATTTAAATGTTTCGCGCGTTATTAATGTGGTTGTATTTATTTCTTTACTAGATGATGCCCACAACTTCGTCCGCGTGAATTTAGATTTTTTAAATCCCCAGGGAACTCTGCGATTTTCCGGGATGATAAGTAGCCTATGTCCTTCCCCGGGAAGCAAGCTATCTCTGTCACTGTAGGGGGGGGGGGGGGGGGGGGGGCTGCCCAGGGAATAGCTGAAGATCGTCTCCTGAAGCATCAATGTAGAACTAACCAATGTCAACAATGTCAAATGAGCTCGATGGTTATCATTCAGTGTTGGTCAATCATTTCACTGTAATAAGTTTATGTACCAGGATAATTACGTCATGTTAACAAAATATATCATATTCCAGTACGCTTAGTATAAGATTTTACGTCTAACTAACTTTGCTAGAATTCAAGAGTCGAAACACAATAACGTTTAAGTAAAATGGACCTAATGTGCCTTGAATTGAAGTCAAAAATTCAATGCCACTGATTTTGATTTCGCAACGATTCCACGAACGAGCGCTGGCTGTAGATGTTTAGACAATTTTGAGCCTTAAAACAAGGCTGTTAAAATCCAGTTTACTATAACACGGAAGTGTTTCGACACTCGAATACTATCAACGTTGGTGAGACGTAAAATCTTATACTAAGCGTACTGACTGTCGAAGAAACGAAATAGTTCCAGATGCTTTCAGTCCCGTGACAAAGAGCGGCGGAATAAAATAAACATCTCGAGACATCCCCACCACTACGTCTCTAAATTGTTTATACGAAACACTTTATACAATAGATTCCTGTTTCCTCCCGTTCTGTTTGCGCTTTTAGCAAATAAATCTGCTCTAAGCATCGGTTTGTTATTCTTTTTGCGTACCGTACCATTTCTTTTGTATTGAAGCATTTTTAGGGTTCCATACCTCAATAAAAAGGAAAAAATTAACCCTTGTAGGATGGTTTATGGTTCTTGCAATAGGTTTTTTACAAATTGTGCCGGGGACCCTGAAGTAAGTTTGCAAAACCTGTATATCAGGGTCCCCGCTCTTCCTCCTTCGTCAAAGGATCACTTTGTTGTCTATCTGTCTGTCTGTCGTATCTGTCAAGAAAACCTATACCTAGGGTACTTCCCGTTGACCTGGAATCATGAAATTTGGCAGGTAGGTAAGTGTTATAGCACAAGTAAAGGAAAAAATCTGAAAACTGTGAATTTGTGGTTATATCACAAAAAAAATTGTGGTTATATCACAAAAAAATTTGTGGTTATATCACAAAAAAATTTGTGGTTATATCACAAAAAAATTAAAATGTGTTCACGAAAACATTATTTACTTAATCACATATGGCGCAGTTCGTAATTAGCTAGTAGTATTAGTGTTCTACGTAAAAGTGTTAAGTATACCTTGAACGATAGTACGGAACCCTTTGTGTGCCAGTTCGACTCGCACTTGACCAGCTTTTGTTGTTAAGTGAAAGATATTTCCTTATAAATTATTCAGTTCTTTTACAAACCCGAATTTTATTTTCAGCGATATTGAAATCAGTAGATTTTTTGGATTGTGACATTTTTTTGCTTTTTTATTAAATTCCCCTTTATCTTCGCCTCGTTCCACACTCATCTTTTTTATTGAGGAATTCCTTTCTCTCTCTTGTTGAGTAAAATATAATATTTTCATAAATCAGTTTGCTTATCAACTGAAAATTTAATAAAATAGTATTGAAATGAAGATTTTTGGGATTCTGTCACTATTCTTTTTCTATATTATCTCGGATTGCATAAGGAAAGTAAATAATCTCTAGAGAATACGGTACCTATTTGACAACTTGTCAAATCAGTAACTTTTTATCAAACGTCTAAACGCGCGCTTAGTATGCGAGCTTCGATGAAATACTGGCATGTGACGTCACAATAATTTGACGTGCTTTTTAGTTCAATCGATAACTAGCTTATGCTCGCGAATTTGTCCGCATGGACTACATAAATTTCAATTACTCACCAAAAATCCTTTCTTAGTGGTTGCCTACGTCATAATAGCTATGTGCATTGTGCATGCCAAATTTCAGCCCAATCCGTCCAGTTTCAGCTGTGTGTTGATTAGATCAGTCAGTCAGTCAGTTACATTTTCCTTTTATAGATATATTTAAAGATTTAAAATGGTTATACATAAAACTAACAAAGGATGTGGATTTAACGTATTTTGGAAGATCCTTTAATTTAATAATTTATTTTATTGATGTAGTCAACACCCCTAATGTTTCTCTAGGGGCTGATTACGAATTTTAGTAACATAATTTGACCATGCTTATGAAATAAAAATTTACTATACACTCTATACTAGGTATAAGCCGTGACAGCCTAGTGGTTAGGTCGTCCGCCTTCTAACCGGAAGTCGGGGGTTCGATCCCGGGCACGCACCTCTAACTTTTCGAAGTTATGTGCGTTTTAAGTAATTAAATATCACTTGCTTTAACGGTGAAGGAAAACATCGTGAGGAAACCTGCATGCCTGAGACTTGAGAGTTCTCCATAATGTTCTCAAAGGTGTGTGAAGTCTACCAATTCGCACATGACCAGCGTGGTAGACTATGGCCATAACCTTTCTCACTCTGAGAGGAGACCCGTGCTCTGTAGTGAGCCGGCAATGATCGCGATGATGATGATAATGAGGTACCGAACTGCAACGATAGACGATGACGATACACTATATTTCTATTGTAATTTAAGGATAGCTTCTGAAAATACAAATTTTACTTATAATTAATTAGGTACTATTTCGAACTAAAAGATAAAAAAGTTAAATAAAGTGAAGTTAGAGTAGGTACATCGAAATATTTTATGTCAGTTCTTACGTAAATTCTCTGTAAACCCCGAGTAAGCTATTAGGTAATTAAGATGAAATTCGAAAAGCAATATACAGAAGCCTGATAATCTCATCCCTAAAATAAAGCCAGACTTTTCGGGCGCTGGCATAGTGCACGAGAAAGCGAACTCAGCTATGTACTGAAGCTTTGTAACATTTAGCTGTGCGTTGATAGATCAGTCAGTCAGTCAGTCAGTCAGTCACCTTTTCCTTTTATACATCTTCTCTATATATAAAAATGAATCGCTGAATGTGTTGCTGATCGCAAATCTCGAGAACAGCTGAACTGATTTTGCTAATTCTTTTTTCATAATATTCCTATATCTATTAATATAAAGAAGTACGGGTATGGATGGTTCTTACGGAGAGAAAAACTTAAAGTATTAAAAAAAAATTAAAGAATCGACTGTTAGGCGGTACGAAGTTCGCCGGGGCAGCTAGTTTAGAATAAAAATAGAATAGGTACATCCGCGTCCGCTAATGCGATGTCCACACCTTTATCCATCACGAAATAACGCCATAGCTTGTACGGCTTCGAGCAAATCTCGGATTGCAGGAGGAAAATAAATAAAAGAGAGTTAGGAGAGCTAAATGAAATCTCGTGACTGCTTTGTTTGATTACTCCAATACCTCACTCGTATTGAGACATTCTTTTCTCTTGCTTTATCCGTAGCTAGTGGAAATGCTTTGGTTTCTCTCGAGTGAATTTTTTTAAAACAGTAAGGCATTGGAGTTTCTAAAAATCTTAAAACACGTACTTTTCATATTCGACCGAATTTCATCAATTTACCATCTTATTAGTAGTTTTTTTTTTAATAATTGACAGAAAAAATACACCCGCGTCCGCTAATGCCATGTCCACACCTTTACCCATCACGAAATAACGCCATAGCTTGTACGGCTTCGAGCAAATCTCGGATTGCAGGAGGAAAATAAATAAAAGAGAGTTAGGAGAGCTAAATGAAATCTCGTGACTGCTTTGTTTGATTACTCCAATACCTCACTCGTATTGAGACATTCTTTTCTCTTGCTTTATCCGTAGCTAGTGGAAATGCTTTGGTTTCTCTCGAGTGAATTTTTTTAAAACAGTAAGGCATTGGAGTTTCTAAAAATCTTAAAACACGTACTTTTCATATTCGACCGAATTTCATCAATTTACCATCTTATTAGTAGTTTTTTTTTAATAATTGACAGAAAAAATACACCCGCGTCCGCTAATGCCATGTCCACACCTTTGCGCGTCTCGAAATAACGCCATAGCTTGTACGGCTTCGAGCAAATCTCGGATTGCAGGAGGAAAATAAATAAAAGAGAGTTAGGAGAGCTAAATGAAATCTTGTGCAGCGACTGCTTTGTTTGATTACTCCAATACCTCACTCGTATTGAGACATTCTTTCGACTTCCTTTATCCGTATCTAGTGGATCCAACCCGGTTTCTAACAAATGGAATTTTGCAAAATCAGTGAGTGGTTTGAATTAAAAATTGCCTGAAAAAGCCTAAAAACAACACTTTTCTATATTCCCATACAAAAGATTCGTATTCATACTTACAAGTCAATTTGAACTTTAATACCATACCAAGTTTTAATACCATACCATAGGCAAAAGTCTAAAAACAACATTTTTCTATTAAAGAATCGACTGTTACGCCCTCGGTTCGCCGGGTCAGCTAGTTAAGCAATAAAGAGGTTTTAAATAAATAAATGAATATTTCAGAAAGCGTCATTCAATTTGAAACAAGATAGGAAAAACCTTGTTAAAATTTTAATAACTTACACGGTACCCCAAAAATGAAAATAGCAATCTAAAGTGGGATTCCTTTTCAGTCGTTTTCCTGTAATCTATACAAATGTTATTAAATAAACCCCCGTGGATTCCGAAATGGTTTCGAGATACCCTAATAGATCTCATTGCGTTACGAAAATAAACATGGAAGGTAATGATTCATTGTAGTCAAAGAGCTAGTGACATTCAATAAAGTGAGCATTGTGCCCACTTTGAATAAATGATTCTGAACATTTGTTGTTAACAATTTTTTTATCCCACATTCAGGCGACCTCCTCTATGGCGGGTGCAGCGGCCATCAGCGCCGAACAGGCCAAGAGGCGCAAATATGAAAACCTCGATGGGAGCTTCGTATTCGTGCCTTTTGGTGTGGAGACCTTGGGGACGTGGGGCCCGGGGGCTCGAGCTCTTTTTGAAGAAATTGCGAAAAGAGTTATCGAGTCAACCGGGGACCCGAGAGCTGGCAGCTACCTTGGTCAAAGAATTAATTTGGCCATCCAAAGGGGTAATGCTGCCAGCATCTTGGGTACAATGCCTCGCTGCGGTGGTCTCGACGAGGTTTTAGATTTAATTTAATTTATTTTAGTTTTAATTTAATGTTTTTTTTTTAGATTTAAGTTTATTAATAGTTTATTTGTTAACCATTGATATAAAATAAAATATAATGTATCGTAATTAATTATACTTAGTTAAAAATAAAATTATTATCATTTTTTTATTCATTTATTTATTTATAGTATATTTAGTCTACATAAACATAAAATATCGTACATATTCAAAATTCTTTGATCTTTTATCGTTTTGTATTTTGTCTTTTTTCTTGTACCTTTATTTGTATTTAAATTTATTATTAATCATCTAGTTAGTGTAAGTGGCACTGCCGTTCTAATTAGATATAAAATAAATAAAATAAAATAAAATAAATAAAATAAATAAAATAAAGTGACAAACCCGCACAAATATTTTAAAACTATACCTACTTAATAACTTAACCAGAAAACTCTTTATGGTATATGTAATATAATAATATGGTTTTATGTAATTAGTAAATCAGCTGCGGTCGTTCTCATTAATCCTAATCCTAAAAAGAAAAGCTAACTGACTGACTGACTGATCTATCAACGCACAGCTCAAACTACTGGACATACTGAGCTGAAATTTGGCATGCAGATAGCTATTATGATGTAGGCATCTGCTGTGAAAGCATTTTTGAAAATTCAACCCCTAAGGGGGTAAAAGTGGTTTAAAATTTGTATAAACGAAGTTGCGAGCAGAAACTAGTTGGGCTAACGTCGACTAAACACGTGAGTATAGCCGGGTGAGAGATATTATATGTAAGCTAGTAATATTCTAATTGTTAAAGTTTGGATGTTTGTAACTCCTTCATGCTATAATGACTGCACCGAAATTCAGAATTGCTAAAAAAGAACGTAAAATAATTTTAAATTAAAGACAAAATTTTAGTGTTACATTACGATACGATACATTAAAATAAGCAATATGTTCAAGACTGGCACCTAAAGCAGCGAGTTTGATAGTTCTAAATTAAATTAGGTTTGTCTACTGTTTTATAATTGAATAGCTTATGCTCGCAATTTTGTACGTGTGGACTACACACATTTCAAACCACTATTTCACCCCCTCAGGGGTTGAATTTCCAAAAATCCTTTCTTAGCGGATGCCTATGTCATAATAGCTATCTGCATGCCAAAGTTCAGCCTGATCCGTCGAGTAGTTTGAGCTGTGCGTTGATAGAACATTCAGTAAGTCAGTCAGTCACCTTTTTATGTATTTATATAATATAAAGATGCGAGTGCTCTAACATTTAGAGAACTGTTGTTGTTGCTGTTGTTCAGAATCATTACCACTGACTCCTAACCTATTTTGTCGGATCGCATCTTGAACGCGAATTCATAATGTAGGACAATATTTTGTATGAAAAAAAGGTAGCGCAGATTCTTCAGGGACTCCGATAATATTTTATCTTTTTCAATCATTGTTATTGTATACGATAAATTCTGTCCGTCCGTATGTCCATCTTTCGCATTGTGGAGCTTGCATTTTTGTGTGGATAGGAATCTCAGACAACAAAATGATCAAATAATCTCTACCTGGTTTTGTTTAGGAAAAGCGATGGCTATAAAAATAGGTTGGCTGATTTTAAAATTAAATCTGAATATATAAAAGGAAAACGTGACTGACTGACTGACTGATCTATCAATGCAGAGCTCAAACTACTGGACGTATCGGGCTGAAATTTGGCATTATAACGGAGGCGTCCGCTAAGAAAGGATTTATGAAAATTCCACCCCTAAGGGGATAAAATAGGGGTTTGAAATTTGTGTAGTCCACGCGGATGAAGTCGCGAGCATAAGCTATTTATGATTATGTTTGCTATATTGTGATTGCCTTTTTTCGTTAACGCTAAGGTTTTTAATGCAACCTAACAAACGCCAGCACCTATAGTCCGCGACAGGTTGAGATGACCATCGGGGTATGAAGCGCGGGGGACCGGATGCCCCGCACACCCAGACGTTAGCGCGGGGGCTGAACGCTTAGTACGAGATTTTATGTCTCATCCAACGTTGATAGTATTCGACTGTCGAAAACCTTCCGCGTTATAGTAAACTGGATCTTATCTGCCTTGTTTTGAAGCTCAAGTTTGTCTACACATCTACAGCCAATGCTCCAAGTGGAAACGTTGCGAAATTAAAATCAGTGGCATTGAATTTTGACTTCAATTCAAGGCTTTTTAGGTCCATTTTACTACAGTAAAATGGACACGACGTACCTACGACAGTATTTTGTTTCGACTCTCAAATTCTAGCAACGTTTGGTGAGACGTAAAATCTTATAGTAAACTAAACGCACTGTTCGTGTGTGCGTAGCGTTTTCACCACGATTGCCATCTCGACCTGTCGCGAACTATACGTGTCCACTCCAGACTCCAAGTCGCAAGTTCTGCATACACACTAAATGCAAATCTGGAAATGCGCCAGTTCGCGTGCACGTGACCTCGATGCACGTGTACGTGACCTATTCAGGCGCTATCCGATAAAATGTCGCGTAACGAACTTCGGGAACGTTTTGTGTGTGTGTGATGTGATATATTTTTTGGACGTAAATGGAGAAAATTCTTTTAGGTTAACTCAGTTTTAGTGCAGGAGTGTTTATTTTGCTTTTTATAATGCTGCGTGCATATCAGGGTCCAAAAGTGTTTTTGACATAAATAGATACTTTTGGAACAGCATTATATCATGGCCAGAGTGAATAAGGAATGGTACACGAACTAAAATTAAACTTTTTATAGAATCAAATCAGAATATCTAGCTTACATGCTAAAGAATACAAACTATTATTATTGAAGAAACAAAATTAGCAACAAAAAAATATCTTCTAAATAAACGAAATTTCCATCAAATTCCTGAATAAAATTCCCAACGGAGCGCAAATGCCGAGTGATTTTAAAATAGTCGTTTACACCCGAGCTTTAAGACTGCTCAGGAATCCTAAATAAGTTGCGTAAAGCTACACGAATGCTTGCTTCGCTATTTTATTGTTCAAACATGTTGTTTTCTTTTTACATCGTAGAGTCAGATGTAATCGTTTAAGGTTTTAAGAGATTTCTTTGCTTCGGGAACCTTTTAAGATATCTTTTTGCTTTTTAGTTTTATATCTATTTGTTACCGGCCAAGGGTCCTATTTTCAAGCCTTTTATATTGTAACAGAGGCGTAATTTTTCAAGATGAAAATGATTTTATGTTGAATTGAAATTTAATTTCCGAGATTAGTTTTGGAAGGAAGGATTGAGGGCAAAAGGGCTCCAGGTCGCCAAAGACGCAAATGGTTGGACGATATAAGGGGGTGGACAGGGCTTAGTTACCCAAAGTTGAAAGAGGCGGCTTTAAATAGAGAAGCTTTTCGCATGATGACCTCCAAACTTCGTTTTGAAGAAGGCACACGATGATGATGATGAAATTTAATAAATTTAAATGATGAAGTTTGCACGACCATAGTGATCAAAATGACACAATATTTGAAACGATTTTGAAAGTAACGCATAATCATCGCATAATATTTAATATAATGATACATATTATCAAACTATAGAATATAAATTATTATATTATTATTATAGTAAGTATATATGGCGTTCCCAACTTTCATACCAATTTTTAGAGTAAAATTAGTAACCGGACTATAATATAATTTATATCCCGTAGTGTGAAATAAAAAGCTGTGATAGCCTAGTGGTTAGGACGTCCGCCTTCCAATCGGAGGTCGGGGGTTCGATTCCGGGCACGCACCTCTAACTTTTCGGAGCTATGTGCGTTTTAAGTAATTAAAATATCACTTGCTTTAACGGTGAAGGAAAACATCGTGAGGAAACCTGCATGCCTAAGAGTTCTCCATAATGTTCTCAAAGGTGTGTGAAGTCTGCCAATCCGCACTTGGCCAGCGTGGTAGACTATGGCCAAAACCCTTCTCACTCTGAGAGGAGACCTGTGCTCTGTAGTGAGCCGGTGATGGGTTGATCATGATGAGTTTGAAATAAGCTTTATTTAAATAGTTACACTAGGGCCTCATATAAAATTAAAGCATTAAGTACTAGATACTGTCGAAGGATAAACGTGTTGAACAATTTAAGTTAACTTCAAAACTGCTCGATTTCCGTAAATAAATTATCGACTATACGTTAATATATCTCTTATCAAATGTTTATATTATTTGTTGCCCTTACACTAGATCCAAACGATGTAACATTCTCAGAAAACAACGAAGTCTGGCGGCAGTGAGATCTTGGACCAATAGCTGTACTATCTATGTCACATTCTCGAACAGAATTCCGAATGCCACTGAAATACCGAGCAGTTATAAAATAGCCGTTTTAACACCTTCCCTTGAACTCCAAACTGCGCAAGAATCTTAAACAAGTTTCAAAACAACAAGTGAATGCTTAATTTTCTTTTTTACAGTCGGAGCCCATTTTTACATTTTTAACTGCTTATTACGTCATTTGTATTACAATAGGCCCGTCGTTAACTGTTACCGGCTCTAAATTTAATTCCTTAAATGAAGTTTGTTTTTGTACCAATTTCATGTACCCACCTAGTACCTACCTATATATAAAAGGAAAAGCTCTGACTGATTGACTGACTGACTGACTGACTGATCTATCAACGCACAGCTCAAACTACTGGACGGATCGGGCTGGCAGCAGACACCTATTATGACGTAAACATCGGCTAAGAAAGGATTTTTGAAAATTTTCAAAAATTTCAAAAAAAGAAAATAGGTATCTTTTTTTTGTTTGGGTCTGAAAATCAATAAAAATTAATCCTTTTTAAATAATCTTTGAGTCGTAATTTAAAGTGAGCCAAAATTGCCCCAGGCCTTAAAAAGGATTTATAAAAGAAAAGTCCTGACCTCACTGGCCAGCCCTTGGACTAAAAATGTGAAATTTTGCACAGTTGTTTTTCCTTTACAATGAGGAATAAGGCGGGATTTTTCGATATTTCAGCTTTTTCGTTTTCGAAAATTTTCATGGCGGTCATTTTGTCAAATTATTATTATTAACAATTGTTGTTATAACAGCAATAGAAATACACGTTTTGTGAAAATTTCAACTCTGTACTTACCTATTACGGTTCACAAGATACAGCCCGCTGACAGACGGACGGAGTCTTAGTAATAGGGTCCCATTAAGGTCGTCGAGTACGGAACCTTGAAAACTAGGTAGGCTTTCATCTTGAGGCCTAAGCACATTGCGGGCGGCGGCGTGGGCGGGCGCGGGGGCGGGCGCGGTCTACAAAAGCGCACTCCACGCGAATAGGCGGCTGGCGCGGTGCCAGCGCCTATCATTTGGGAATTTTCACTTTACCGCGATATATTACTGGGTTCTAGTACATTTTTCTGGTTTACGGGTCATACCACTTCTCTCTAGGGGACTTTTATTTGATAGGTACCTATACTTAATACTCGAACATCTGAACAATAACTTGTATCAATTTTTGAAAAAAGGGTAAAAGGGTACCAACGGGGCCCTACCTACTAATCGTCTGTTATCCGCCCGTCCGTCTCTCTATCAGAGGTACCTTAATAGGTACATAGTTGAAACTTTCACAGAATAATTGTGTATTTCTATTTCCGCTAAAAAGAAACAAAAAAATACAAAATGGCTGCCAAGGAAATGAAATAAATAAAAATGCTATATCTTGTACGATAGTACGGAACCCTTCGTGTGCGAGTCCGAATCGGAACTAACCGTTCAGAGATAAGATTTCCAATGTAACTTAATTTATTACTACTATGTTACTACAATTTCGGTACATGAAAAATAAAAATAAAAAAAATAAAAAAAACCGTTTTTTTTTCTAATGATACTGTACGTTTTTTCATTCGGACGTACGGAACACTAAATGAGTACAAAAATGCATGTAGCAGTTAATAATCACCCTTATTTCCTCTTCGCATCTGGGGCAGAAGATAATGAATACAAAATGCGGCCTTAAACCAGTGCCCAACTTTAATTATTCTCATTACCGTTAACGCGCTGGCCGACGCGACGTCTGTAGAACAAGCTGTTTGTTGAAAGCTAAGCTTAATCCGAACAAAATTCATTCTCATTCATTCAGTCAGTCAGTCAGTCACCTTTCCCTTTTATATATTTAGATATTGTTATGTAGTAGATATAATATAATATTATGCTAAATACAATGATAAGACGTGTAAATGGCCCACATAATGGAATCTAGAAATGATTAGGCTTATCGGGTGTCGGACGTATTAAATAACAGCAATAATTCATATCGAACCGCGATTATGCAAATTGTCCTTTAATGGGTCCGCTGCGACCAAAATCTCAAACTAATGGGTTCTATACAGATTATTATTATTATAACTATGTAGGTTATCTTCAGCCTTGTTGCCACTTCACCGGACCGAAAGGGCGTGGGTTCGTATCCCACCGCTGTTACCATGTTGTAAAACGACTAGCTGCTCGATAGTGACTGCTTTATTATTTGAGCCTCAATAGCTCAACGGGTAAAGGAGTGGACTGAAAACCGAATGGTCGACGGTTCAAACCTCGCCCGTTGCACTATTGTCGTACCTACTTCTAGCACAAGCTTGACGCTTAGTTGGAGAGGAAAGGGGAATATTAGTCATTTAACATGGCTAATATTCTTTAAAAAAAAAAAAAAAATCTAAACTACCTACATGCAAAGCAATCAGTACCCTTATTATAAATGCGAAAGTATGTTTGTTTGTTGGTTTGTTAGTTTATTGGTTTGTTGGTTTGTCCTTCAATCACGTCGCAACGGTGCAACGGATTGACGTGATTTTTTGCATGGGTATAGATAAAGACCTGGAGAGTGACATAGGCTACTTTTTATCCCAGAAAATCAAAGATTTCCCACAGGATTTCTAAAAAACCTAATTCCACGCATATGAAGTCGCGGGCATCAGCTAGTATATAAGGTTATATTAAGTAGGTAATAGCCTTAAGACTAAGGTCTTCAACGAGTGTGTCCAACCTGTGATGACGTATGGAGCGGAAACGTGGACACTGACAGTTGGTCTCGTCCACAAACTAAAAGTCGCTCAGCGTGCTATGGAGCGAGCTATGTTGGGTATCACTCTCAGGGATAAAATCCGGAACGAGGAAATTCGCAGAAGAACAAAAGCGACCGACATAGCTATAGATTAGCGCGCTGAAGTGGCAATGGGCAGGCCATGTCTGTCGCAGAACCGATGGCCGATGGGGCAGACGTGTTCTAGAGTGGATACCGCGTACCGGTACGACCCCCCGCCCGCTGGACCGATGACCTGAAGAAGGTGGTGGAGAGCGGTTGGATGAGGAAGGCGGAGGACCGTGTTTGGTGGCGCGCTCTTGGAAAGGCCTATGTCCAGCAGTGGACGCAAACAGGCTGGATGGATGGATGGATGGAGGTAATATGTATACAACAGGCTTACTATTCAATTGGTTAAGGCACTAAAAACACAGTAATCCATCAGTGCCGGCACATGTCTAAGGTCTCGCTTCCGACAAAATTTATACCTACAACTCTATGGAGGGTATCTTACCTGGTGTTGGCTTGGCTGCGCAACCAAGCGGACACCAAATCAAATCAAATTTCTTTATCCACATATATAAAAAGGAAAGCGGACTGACTGACTGAAATTTAACATGCAAATAATTTATGACGAAGACATCCGTTAAGTAAGGATTTTTGAAATTTGTGGAAGGAATTCCTGCATTGGTTATATAAATTATACGCCCCAGTGAGATAGGGCATATTAGGTATATATTATACTTATACGCCCCAGTGAGATAGGGCATATTCAGTGGCGTGCATAGGGGTTAAAGCCAGGGTAAGCAGTAGTTAGGTAAGCAAGTCAAAGAATAATGAGCATTAAGCAATTTCAACAGAGTAAACTATTTCTTGAGTAAGCAGCGCTTTTATGCATCTATGAGTTGCACGCCACTGGGCATATTATATATAAGGTAGTATTATCGTCCACATAATATAGCTCATAGATACAATATTATGTTAACGAAAACCAATAAAAACAACTAGTTTTTTTTTTTTTTAAAGAATATTAGCCATATTAAATGACTAATATTCCCCTTTCCTCTCCAATTAAGCGTCAGGCTTGTGCTAGGCGTAGGTACGACAATAGTGCAACAGGCGGGATTTGAACCGTCGACCTTTCGGTTTTCAGTGCACTCCTATACCGGTTGAGCTATTGAGGCTCAACCGGTTTCAAGTTTCACCTAGATATAGAGAATTCATCAGTATTTATTCAAGAAGCGACAGTTTCCTTTAAATGAAGCGATACAAACACGGTTGTATAGTTTATAGGTGTTTTTACGGGCGAATTTAGCGTGAAAGAATGGAGGGCACAGTTTGACAACCATGTACGGTTATTGTAGTTTGCGCACGCGAAAAACACTTTTATGTCCGCCACGGTTTATCGGATACGCCTTAATCATGGGTGAGTATAAAAACAACGAGCCGTAAAAAAATATTATGTATGGAAAAAGTGTGCCTGTAATATATTCTTTGATATGGTTATTTTAAAGGCTGACGACCTCCCTGGCGCAATCGTGTGTGTTGCTTTGGATTGACTAATTGACTATGCTGCGTAGCCTCTACTGGCCGCTACAGCGTCACCGGGTTGACTGGATTGGTTGGCCTACTGGTTACACAGTTTCTAACTAATGCAGTTTGAGGAGAAAAATAAAAAAATCATTTTCATTTTCATTAATAAGTAGTGACAGAAAATCAGCAGAAAATAATAATAATAATTAGTACGAAGATTATTGGTCTGTCCTTCAATCACGTTGCAACGGTGCAACGGATTGACGTGATTTTTTTGCATGCGTATAGATAAAGACCTGGAGAGTGACATAGGGTACTATTTATCCCGGAAAATCAAAGAGAGAGATTTAAAGAAATCTAATTCCACGCGGACGAAGTCGCGGGCATCAGCTAGTAAAAAAAATCTAAAATTTGCCCTGTTGAGTTCATGATAATTACATATTAAAAGTTCGAAGTAACGTTGCGGCCCGCCATAAAATCAAAATCAAAATCAAAATCGAAATCAAATATTTTATTCAAAGTAAGTACATACGGAGTACACTTTTTGAATGTCATTACAAAAGTAAAATCACAATAATAAAATAAAAATAGAATAAATCAGTTTACAAATTTAAGGTACCTACTTAAGTAATTATTGTAAAAAATTGTAATTAAATTATCAAATAGTAAGTCATAAATTTCAGTTACAATTCAACGTCAGAATTAACAAAAAATAACAATAAATAATAAAACACTTAATGTTACTATGTAACATAATGTGCGGTTACCTTAACCCATCGCTATTTCGTTGGGAAAGCGCAATTGTAGTCGGCGGTATAGGAATGCTCGTCGCATAATCTCCTCTGATTGAGAGATCACCGGGTTTAGAGCGGATAAACCCGGGTATTGGATACGGATATTATTTTGATATACCGAAATATTTTCGAGTGCCGTAACGGATTTTTTCATAATAAAACTAGGCGTTATTTTTGTTGAAGTGACATCGTGCATTTCTCATCGATATGCCTTTTTATTATTTACTTGCTGATACGCTCGACTTCGTTCGCGTGGATTTAGTAATTTAAAAATCCCGTGGGAAATCATTCTTGTTACAGGATAAAAAGTAGCCTATATAACTCTCCAGGTCGTTATATACCCACACAGAAAATCACCTCAATCCGTTGCTTCGTTGCAACGTGATGGAGGACAAACAAATAACTACTTGTGGTGACCTATACACAGTGGCGTGCACAGGGTTTGAAGCCAGGGTAGGCATTAGTTAGGGGAACCTGTTTACCGGCAGGTCATAATGTAAAATTTGCATTGAGCTAAATAGAACTGGGGTAAGCAGTGCATTTATGCCTCTATGACCTGCACGCCACTGCCTATACTCCAGTATGGTGTAAAAGCTTTAAAGGTTATCCTTGGCCATACTCTCTTCAATACATCATCATCATCATCATTAACTGATAGACGTCCACAGCTGGACATAGGTCTCTTGTAGGGACTTACACACGCCACGGTCGTGCGCCGCCTGAATCCAGCGGCTTCCTGTGACTCGTTTGATATCGTGTGTCCACGTAGCGGGGGTCTTCCATAAAGTATTCAATAGACGTCCACTGCTGGACATAGGTCTCTTGTAGGGACTTCCACACACCACGGTCTTGTGCCGCCTGGATCCAGCGGCTCTCTGCGACTCGTCTGATGTCGTCCGTCCACCTTGTGGGGGGTCTACCAACGCTGCGTCTTCCGGTGCGAGGTCGCCATTCTATAGCACCTTGGAACCCCAACGTCCATCGGTTGTATGAACTATGTGCCCTGCCCATTGCCCCTTCAGCTTCGCAAACCCGTTGAGCTATGTCGGTTACTCTAGTTCCCCATGGATCTCCTCATTAATAATACATAATGTCTAAAAACAAACTGTAAAAAAAGTAATTAGAACCAAGTTAGAACAATAAAGCTAAAGAATGACAATGCTCCAATAAAAGACGAGTTGAAGAGCTGTTCAAACTCAATCGCGATAAACCTCTTTAGCCGATCGTCGTTTTAGACTCTATCTATTATCTTTTATATTAAGACTTGCCTTTTAGTTTTCAAAGTAAGGGTTAGTATGAAATACATCACGCCAACGTTGATAGAATTCGAGCGTCAAAACCAGATTGAACTAGATTGAGGAAACTTTGTTTGATCCTGAATTGAAATCTGTCAAATATTAGGCTAGGGGTAAGGTAAGTTCAATGAAACCTAGTCGTTTTATAGCATACCTAGCGTCAAATGTAGGTAATATTTAACGCCTGTCAGGGTAGGTGAACCCTCGACGTTGTCGATGTCAGAGTAAAGGTGCCTAATCGTCCTTTATATAAAGTCAAGATTTCAGTACCGACATAGTTCAACAGGTTGCAAAGCTCCTCCTGAAACACAGTTTTACTACCTCAGGAGGCAGGGCCTCACACTAAAGCTGGTTGTAAACTACATGTTTGTTAAGAAGATTATAAAGCTAAAATGGCAATGGGTAGGCAAATAACTCAAAGTATCGATAGACGTTTGGGCTCCAAAGTTTCAATGGCCCCAGATTGGTGACCTTGCAATGAAAAGCCCAGCGTTGGAAAACCACCCACTAGGTGGATAGACGACATCAAACGAGTCACAAGGAGCTGCTGAATTCAGGCGGCGCAATACCGTGGCGAGTGGAAGTCCCTACAATCAACCTATGTCCAGCAGTGGACGTTTATCGCTTGATAATAATGATGATGAATCGATACCGTGTTTTATTTCGCAAGTTTTTAGTTTTATAGACAAACTTAGGCTTTAAAATGAGGCCTTTAAAGTACGTTTTACTTTGATGTTAAATCTTTTGATACTCGAATTCTATCAACGTTGGTGAAATGTAAATCTCATACTAACCCTCCAGATATAAGATAATCTCGAGCACGTTTTCAAACGAGTGGGTTCCGTAGATCAATACTTTATAAGCGTCATTAACATATCAATGATCAAGGTCTGGCAGTTGGCCAGAACAGTGGGTAATGTATTGATGTTACCGGACTATCGCAGTTTAGCCAGCATACAGTTTGTCAACGCTCAAATATAGCGTTCTCTTCTGCTGCTATGTTGGTTTTTACGCGTTCGTTCTTTATCAAATCCGATCACAAAGCACAAACTTACAAGCGAACTGCGTAAAAACTAGCTAATGACCGCGACTTCGTACGCGTGGATTTAGGTTTTTAAAAAATGCCGTGGGAACTTTTTGAATTTTTCGGGATAAAAAGTAGCCTATGTCACTCTCCTGGTCTTTGACTATACCCATGCAAATGCAAATCACGTCGATCCATTGCTCTGTTGCGACGTGATTGAAGGACAAACCAACAAACAAACACACTTTCGCATTTATAATGGGGGTAGTGATAAGGGTACTCATGAGTGATACCACGATCAAACATTCTAAAAATATCGAAAGTGCTCCTTGTTTATTTTGAATTTGCGTTGTGCAATTACATTCATTCGAGATGCTTTAGCTAAAATGAGTACATTTTATGTGCTATGATTTATATGAAAAAAAATCATGAATTAGGATGCTTCAAATATTTTTAATCGACACTCTTGGGTTCGAGAGCTAGTTCGATCATGCTATACAGTAGATTGGTTTAAAGTTTGCTCGTTTCGAAACTGTATGCTGGCTAAACCTTGATATAACATAGAGTGCACTCCGTTGGTACACATATAGACAAGATTGGTTTTAGATAGAAGAATCGCTTTTATCTAGGTCGACAATTTTATAAAGTGTTTGGCGTGCGATCGGATGTTGTATACAATTTATTGATAAAAGCAGGCAATACTTTCAAAGTTTTATTTACATACCAACTGACTTCATCATTTAAATAATACTAGCTGATGCCAGCGACTTCGTTCGCGTAGATTTAGGTTTTTGAAAATTCCGTGGAAACTCTTTAATTTTCCGGGATTAATAGTAGCCTACGTCACTTTCCTGGTCTTTGACTATACCCATGCAAAGAATCACGTCGATCCATTGCTCCGCTGCGACGTGATTGAAGGACAAACCAACAAACAAACACACTTTCGCATTTGTAATAGGGATAGTGATTGATTTGATGAAATAAAAATTTGATTTGATTTGAGTATGTTGTGTTGAGGAAACGTGCCCAGAACGAAGAAAGTAAGTAGGAATCTTATGCTACGTAGACGTCTACGACTCGTCGTAGACGTCTACGACCCGTCGTAGAACCCTAGAAAGATCCCCTAACGATATTGATTGTGCAATGAAACATGCGTACAGTTACGACACCGACATACGAGTAGGTATAAAAGTACTGTAGCTATATATAGAAGGAAAAGGTGACTGACTGACTGACTGACTGATCTATCAACGCACAGCTCGAACTACTGGACGGATCAGGCTGAAATTTGGCATGCAGATAGCTATTATAACATAGACATCCGCTAAGAAAGGGTTTTTGAAAAGTCAATCCCTAAAGGGACAAAACAGGTTTTTGAAATTTGTGTGTGGTCGCGGGAATAAGCTATTTTTAAATATAGGTCAAATTGATAATATATTATGATTAAAAAATATAAGGTGAACGCAACCACGCAAGCATGGACAGAGGCCATCAAGAGCTGTTTACCGCAATAAACCCTCGCCGCAACGCCGCGTCCCTAGGGACAATAAAACTAAATTTATATCTTCATAAATGAGCCTTCAACGTCATAAGCTGGAGAGACACGGGAGATATAAAACCGAGAATGACGTTGCGCTGAGTCGCTGTTGATTAAAAAATTTACTTTAATTTTCGAAATTTATAACGACTTTAATAATTAATTTGAGCAGAACAAAGCATTTTAGCGTTTAAACTATCGTGAGTGATTTCCATTATACATATCTCACACCCGGATTTACTCATGTGTTTAGTCGACGTTAGCCCGACTAGTTTCGAACCCATCCATATGTCATAACCGCGATGCGTGCGCGAACTGACTCTCTTTGAAAAAGGACTCCGGATGGGATCGAAAATAGTCGGGCTAACGTCGACTAAACACGTGAGTAAAGCCGGGTGTGAGATAATATGTATAACAGTACAAAGTAGTTAATTTTGTAAGATTTTGACTCACCTTGCATTAGATATTAACTATGTATATCTACCTTTATAAAAAGCTAAAAAATAAAATCAGAAACATAAGTACCTACTTAATTATTTTTTTTTTTTTTTCTAGGAGGAGGAAAAATCCCTAATGGACTTTTGTCTATCGACAGGGTGTGTCCGACCCGCACGGACTAAAAAGACCTCCCCCTTTGCGAGATCAGCACGGAACCGTGTAACATTACTTCGTGCTGACCCTCTGGTTGCTCTCTCTCCTTTTTTTCTTGTTTTTCTCTATCTTCCCTTCTCAACATTATGGCTCTCAACATCTGACCGTATCTGTGCCACTCATTCTCGCTTGACACCATACGGGCTACCAGATTTTGGGCGTTGACACTGTCACTTGTGTCACTGCAAGTGACAGTGTCAACTTAATTAATTTGGAAGTAAATAAGTGCGCGGCGGAAAGTTACATCGGCCATTAGCATTCGGCTTTGTAGAGCGTTGTATCTGTCACTCATACCCATATGACGTTTTGTCGGTCTCAACGACAGAGACAATGCTCTACAAATCTGCTATCTATAAAGGTCGTGTCTGTCATAAAACCTATAGGGTACTTACCTACCTTTGATCTAGAATCATAAAATTTAGAAGGTAGATAGGTCTTATGGCACAATTAAAAGGAAAAATCCGAAAACCGTGCATATGTGGTTACATCACGAAAAAATATTAAAAAATGTATTTTTTTACGATGGTAGGTACGGATCCCTTCGTGTGTGAGTACCATTCGCTTTTGACCGGTTTGTTTCTTGCTAGTAACGAAATACGTCATTTACTAAAGGTTCCCATTATAGTTCATATTTTAGTGCACTAAACTAATGTTCACCGAAAAGTATTTTAAACTCAGAGCCCTAAAGACTTTTCTACTCAATTTTTAACGCTGCAGTTATAAAACAAAAGTAAATAGTTTTCATAAACGGCGTATTACGGGTCAGTTGGTTTATAGCGCGTCCCGAGAATGCCCATAATAGCGCCATAAAGTGATGCTAGCTGCTCTTAAAGCAACGGAACGTCTTATAGGGATACAAAGAAATATTACTCGGAAAAATGCAATTTTTTGCTTCCTGGGCATTTTTAGGATTTTAGATTTTAAACAGTAGGTAGGATACATACCTAAATAATTTTTCACGCAAGATTTAGGTATCTAAGTATTTTTTCTTGGTAATACAAGACGAAATATAGACCGCGACAGGTTGAGATGGTAATCGGGGTATGAGGCTGGGCCCTGCACAGTGCACACCCGCATGTCACCCGCACCGGGTCAGCACGGGGGCTGTGCGGATGTGCGGGTGTGTGGGGCGTTCCCTGCCTGATTGCCATCTCGATCTGTCGCGTACTATAACTTCGTTTACTACCGGTACCCATTAGGTCATATTTTAGTGCACAAACTACTTAATGGTCACCGAAAAGTGTTTCAAACTCAGAGCTCTAAGGATTTTTCTATTCAATTTTTAACGATGCAGTTGTAAAACAAAAGTGAATAGTTTTCATAAACGGCGTATTACGGGTCAGTTGGTTTATAGCGCGTCCCGAGAATGCCCATAATAGCGCCATAAAGCGATACTTGCTGCTCTTAAAGCAACGGAACGTCTTATAGGGATACTAAGAAATATTACTCGGAAAAATGCAATTTTCTGCTTCCTGGGCATTTTTAGGATTTAGGATTTTAAACAGTAGGTAGGATACATACCTAAATAATTTTTCACGCAAGATCTAAGTATTTTTTCTTGGTAGTACAAGACGAAATATTGACTTCGACAGGTTGAGATGGTAATCGGGGTATGAGGCTGGGCCCTGCACAGTGCACACCCGCATGTCACCCGCACCGGGTCAGCACGGGGGCTGTGTGGATGTGCGGGTGTGTGGGGCGTTCCCTGCCTGATTGCCATCTCGATCTGTCGCGTACTATAACGTCGTTTACTACCGGTACCCATTAGGTCATATTTTAGTGCACAAACTACTTAATGGTCAACGAAAAGTGTTTCAAACTCAGAGCTCTAAGGATTTTTCTATTCAATTTTTAACGATGCAGTTGTAAAACAAAAGTGAATAGTTTTCATAAACGGCGTATTACGGGTCAGTTGGTTTATAGCGCGTCCCATAATAGCGCCATAAAGCGATGCTAGCTGCTCTTAAAGCAACGGAACGTCATAGGGATACAAAGAAATATGTTTCGGGAAAATGCCGTTTTCTGCGTCATGGGCATTTTCAGGATGCACCACGAGCATTTTTAAGCAAAAGTTCCTATAGGAAATTCTCGTATCTTATTCAAAAGTAGCTTATGCCCGCAACTTCGTCTGCGTGGAGAATTTTCAAAAATCCTTTCTTAGCGGAAGTAGCTACCGCTATAACAACAAATATAAAAAAAAACAAAATGGCCGCCATGACAATCAGTACCCATATTATAAATGTAAAAGTGTGTTTGTTTATTGGTTTGTCCTTCAATCACGTCGCAACGGAGCAACGGATCGACGTGATTTTTTGCAAGGGTATAGTTAAAGACCTGGAGAGTGACATAGGCGACTTTTTAGCCCCCCCCCCCCCCCCACTAGGTGGACGGACGATATCAGACCAGTCGCAGGGAGCCGCTGGATCCAGGCGGCGCAAGACCGTGGCGTGTGGAAGTCCCTACAAGAGACCTATGTCCAGCAGTGGACGTCTATTGCTTGATGATGATGATGATGATGATGATAATGATGATGATGATGATGATGATGATGATGATGATGATGATGATGATGATGATGATGATGATGATGATGATGATGATGATGATGATGATGATGATGATGATGATGATGATTCCCTACAATCTCCGCCAAAACTCAGGATGTATGAAATAACATTTTTAACGATACAGCTGTTATAAAACAAAAGTGAACAGTTATTTCATAAACGGAGCGTCCGAGTCGGTGGTTTTACGGCGCGCCCTAAGAATGCCCATATAATAATGGCGCCATAAAGCGTGCTCCTAAAGCCACGTACGTCGTATGTCGACGACGTACAAAGGAACAAGTTGCTATTTACTTACTGCAAAAAGGCTACAAAATTATTTTTCCCCATTTTGCTTCGAAATTGCTTTATTATATAAAAAAAAAACAAAACGTTAATCGGCTCTTTTCTGTACGCACGCCAGCAATTTTCAACTCGACATTAATAGAAATTACTGGATGGTTTAATACTTGTAACGATGTTCTTCAAATACACACTAACATAAATATAATTTCAGGTACACGATTTTATTATTTTAAATTCTGAAGGCGAATGAAACCGTTTTTTTCAAAATTTTAAAAAAATATATGGAATAAGACCACCCGAGTAATGAAATACTATGTATGTTCTGGATGACTCTCTTTTCCGTCATTCTCATAGTTTCTTCTGCGTCGTTGTATGCTCTACTCTCTAGTCATTCATTGATAAAATGATATGATCACTTGAATTAAAATCTACACTGTAGAAGGTAATTATAGTCCTTAAAAAAATAGCAAACAATAAAAACTAAGCAACCATACTAAAATATTGCAATGCAAAAGACCAGATAAAAGTACTCTGAAGTAAAGCTGGTACAATTTCAAGCCGGTAAGCGCTTTTCCTTTACATTTTAAACTTCTTAACTCATTAAATGAGCCCATTAAATGCTGAAGCGCTGACGAAAACTTCCAACGTAAAGTGTATGGATAATGCATTCAAATCCTTTTTTGACTGCAGACGGTGCTTATCTCGTAAGCTTGACAAGCTGGATTCTGAACTTCCTCTATGGTTTCAACTTATTACAGTAACCATCCTTTGTGTTGAGAATAGGGCCTTGGACTGTACCTACTAATAAAATGATGTGATATTTTTTATAGGGCTAGAATTTATTATTATATAGATTTTATATAATATTAATTAATATCTGTCCCGGCTTTACTCACGTGTATAGTCGACGTTAGCCCGACTAGTTTCGAACCCATACGGGGTCCTTTTTCAAGGGAGTTCGTTCGCGCACGTGCCGCGGTTTTGACTGCGGGACGCGCGTGCCGCTGCCCGTATTCCCCCCCACCCCAGCTATCCTCACAACGGGCTCTACGGGCAGCGGCACGCGCGTCCCGCAGTCAAAACCGCGCCACGTGCGCGAACGGACTCCCTTGAAAAAGGACCCCGTATGGGTTCGAAACTAGTCGGGCTAACGTCGACTACACACGTGAGTAAAGCCGGGCCAGTACCCGTAGTACAAGATTTTACGTCTCACCAAACCAAACCTAATTCGAGAGTCGAAATACTTACGCGTTACAGTAAAATGGACCTAAACAGCCTTGAATTGAAGTCAAATATTCAATGCCACTGATTTTAATTTCGCAATGTTTCCGCTTGGAACGCTGGCTGTAGAAGTGTAGACAAACTTGAGCTTTAAAACAAGGAAGTTAAGATCCAGTTTACTGTAACGCGGAAGTATTTCGACTCTCGAATTTGGTTTGGTTTGGTGAGACGTAAAATCTTGTACTACGGGTACAGGTATTATTTAGAATGGAAATCATTCACGGTAGTTTAAACGCTAAAATATTAATTGAATTAAATGCGAAGCATGATAGTAAAGTCGCGTGACTTCAATACCTAGCTGTCCATGGCTATATATAAGCACTTAAAGCACTTAAGATCGTAGAATATTAACGGTTAATTAATTACATAATATTAATTGCGGTAGTTATAAATTAATAATGATGTATGGTACGCGACAGGTTGAGATGGCAATCGGGGTAAGAGGCGGGGGGACGCTCCGCACACCCGCACGTCACCTGCGCTCGATCGCACAGGGTTAGAGCGGGGGCTGTGCGGGTGTGCGGGGTGTTCCTCCCCGATTGCCATGTCGAAATAACGAAGGTCTGGCCCTCATGGGCACTTAGTCCATCACCAATCAAGCGAAAATTGAGGTATATAGGCTAACAAGTTCAAGTATTTAAGTTCAAGAAGTACTCAACTGACTTCCTGGAAAGTTCAACCTTTCTTGACCTTATTACAAAACCCAGGATTCCGCGTCAATGTTTCAATCAAAATTTACTCACTTTTCATTCACTTTCAGCGCCTAACAGCCCCAGTGTGTATTCGCCCCAACACGTACATTCAGCGATAAAAGTATGTAGATTACATTATTGAAATAATCATCAAAATTAGTTTATTGATTCTGGACATAATCGCGGACATACGTATAAACATACATAATCATCATGAGCAACCCATCGCTGGCTCACTGCAGAGCACGGGTCTCCTCTCAGAGTGAGAAGGGTTTGGCCATAGTCTACCACGCTAGTCATGTGCGGATTGGTAGAATTCACACACCTTTGAGAACATTATGGAGAACTCTCAGGCATGCAAGTTGCCTCACGATGTTTTCCTTCACCGTTAAAGCAAGTGATATTTAATCGCACATAACTTATATACGGATATATCGCTTCATTATTTGAAGTTCCTTAAAAATAACACTTCATTGAAAAAAGATGGTATGCAAAGGCAGCCTTATCGTACCCAATCAAGCGAGAATTGAGGTAGTAGGCCAACAGGTTCAACTAGTAGGTACTTAGCTGCCTTCCTGGAAGGTTCAACCTTTCTTGACCTTATTACAAACCCAAGACCCCGCGTCATTGTTTCAATCAAAACTTACTCACTTTCCATTCAATTTCCGCCCTAACTGTCCCAGTGTGTATTCGCCCTAACCCGTACAATCGGCGATAAAACAGAGCAAACGGCTTTTGAAATGACGCTGAAATAATCGAAAAGGTGGCCTTAATGCATTTAAATGTAGCGATGGAAGGAAAATACTATATTCAGAGTCAAACGTCTTAGATTCAAGTGGAAAAGATAAGTCCAAATGTTAGGCTTTACAAAATTCTTATATTATTATGACTCCACTCGTTTACGGAGGTATTTATTTGGAAGGTATAACAAGAACAGACAATTCGATTTAATAAACTTAAATCTAAATCAAAAGTAAACAAAAATTTATAGCCAAAAAAGTTTTTCACGGTCCATCCGTTTAACTGACTTTGACGAAATTTAGTACAGAGATAGCTTGGATCCGGGGAACAGAAAATCAAACAGTTCTCACGGGATTTTTAACTTAAATAAATTTAAGTACATTACTAGATTTAGGACTATCATTTCATTATAGTAAATATTACATATCTTATCTTCTCTATAATATAAAAATGAATCACTAAATGTGTTGCTCATCGCCAAGCTCGAGAACAGCTGAACCGATTTCGCTAATTCTTTTTTCATAATATTCCTTGAAGTACGAGGATGGTTCTTACGGAGAGAAAAGTTTAATTCAACATCCTCCTCAATTTTTTAAACTCCACCTGAGCGAAGCCGGGGCGTGTCAGCTAGTTATTAATAATACAAAATAATAATATCACAAAATTACATACTAAAAAAATTACCTACTAAAAAAATTCTAGATTAAATATACTAATTTTATTCTTCGGTTGTGTTCTTGGTTGGTTGAAGAGTCGCTAGTTATTTCGTTTTAGAATCCAAACGCTTTGCCCAAAAACTTGGCAACGGTAAAGCGTAGGAATTCTAAAGCGAAAACACAGCTTCCATGTCTTCGGTCGCTCGCTGCAGCAATCAAACCGTCTTCAGGCTTCAGACTCTTCGTATGGGAGGCGAAGAAATTATGGCTTGCACGTTCAATCCCGACTAATATCATAAAGACGAAAGTTTGTATGTGTGTCTGTGTGTGTATGTTTGTTACTCCTTCACGCAAAAACTACAAGACGCATTTGGCTGAAATTTGGAATGAAGATAGATTATACCCTGGATTAACACAAAGGCTACTTTTTTATCCCGGTAAATCAAAGAGTTCCCGCGGGATTTTGAAAAACGTAAATCCACGCGGACGAAGTCGCGGGCATCAGCTAGTAACATAATACTGTAATACACATTTTAAAGGAAACATCGTGAGGAAACCTGCATGCCGGAGAGTTCTCCATAATGTTGTCAAAGGTGTGTAAAGTCTACCAATCCGCACATGGCCAGCGTGGTAGACTATGGCCAAAACCCTTCTCACTCTGAGAGGAGACCCGTGCTCTGTAGTGAGCCGGCGATGGGTTGATCATGATGATGATGACACATTTTAAAGAGTACTTATATCTACAGTAACTGTTTTGCTTTTGTAAGTCGACTAAAGTGTGAGATGTTGATGTGACTTACTGTCGTACTCAGAGCTTAATCGTTACTTAAGTTTAGTTAAAATGAGACAGAGCTATATCTCTCACATAAATCTGTCTCGTTTTAACTCGACTCTGAGTACGGCAGAAAGTTCAGTTTAGTCAGCCCCCCTCCCTGATTAAAGACGCCCTAAGCACGTCCTTAACGATCCCGACGATCAAATCATGACCGTCAGTGCTCCCTATCTCGTAGGGCTACACAACTCAACCTTACAGCCGGCGAAGACGAGGTCCCCAATTTCTAACGTCACCCGGACGTGAACTCGCACCACGGCCTCGGGCGCCGTTAGGAAGACGTTGCCCCCGACCTCTCAAACTTTTTCTTCGAGCCCTAGGGCTCACCCCCAGGTGGAGCTTCGTACACGGTACATGAAAAAAAATCTTGATTTTAGCTATGCTAATGTTATGTTATAAATATATAAAAGGAAAAGGTGACTGACTGACTGACTGACTGACTGACTGACTGACTGACTGACTGATCTATCAACGTACAGCTGAAACTACTGGACGGATCGGGCTGAAATTTGGCATGCAGATAGCTTTTATGACGTAGGCATCCGCTAAGAAAGGGTTTTTGAAAATTCGACCCCTAAGGGGGTGAAATAGGGGTTTGAAATTTGTGTAGTCCACGCGGACGAAGTCGCGAGCATAAGCTAGTGTTTAAAAATAAATTCCCGAACAAAAGGGGCGCAGGTAGCAATGTAATTCAAAACAGATAAAATCATTACAATTCTGTATATAAAGTGGCACGTTCACGAGCTCAATTAAAAGGGGAATTGGGAATCATGATTTTATTCTAACCCCGATATTATCGGGTAGCGGTGCCCGTAAACGAACACCTTTTTACTGTTTATTACTATACAAATATTAAACAGGTATTGTTTCGATACGCTTTATATTCGTACTTTATGCTAACGACTTATTTAAACTAGGGTAGGTATCTGTGGGGCAAATTAACGTGAAGGGTTATGCGAAAAGGGGTATTTACTATTTATGCAAAGGGGGGGTCATTGTCCTCATCATAATAAACTACTTTGACTATGCTATCAAAAAATTTGCTGTTACCATACGAACATATAAATCAACAAAGTTTTACTCTGTATATAATACCTACATTTAAAGTATATTGTGTACGTTTGGTATAATATTCACCATTTCAATTACTAAACATTACCTAACTTTATTAATTCTTTGGAACTGAATATCTGATATATGTAAAGTAAGTAGGTAAAAAGTAACTAACTAATTTTAGAAACGGTCACATCCTGTTTTCGGTTCAGTTCGTTCTTTGACTATTGACCTGATATATGGACATCGGGCATCGGCAAGTTAGCTGTTTGGTCGTCTATCCTTTGACCAATTTGACCTTTATGCTACCTGTGTGCAACTGTTGTAGGACCAGGAATATATTTGGTATGAGTGCATCTTCCTGTCAGATTGTTTCTATATAATATGCAAAATTACTTCTTATTTCCCCTTATACTTTTTAGGTACCAGAATTTTTTGCTTTGCTATGATAGCCTAGAAGTTAGGACGTCCGCCTCCTAATCGGGGGTCGGGGGTTCGATCCCAGGCACGCACCTCCAACTTTTCGTAGCTATGTGCGGTTTTAAGTAATTAAAATATTACTTGCTTTAACGGCGAAGGAAAACATCGTTAAGAAACCTGCATGCCTGAGAGTTCTCCACATTGGTCAGCGTGGTAGACTATGAACGAAACCCTTTTTACTCTGACAGGAGACCCGTGTTCTGTAGTGAGCCGGCGATGATGAAATATTTTAAAAGAGTGTTCTAAATTTAAATTGCATTCAAATCAAAAGTATGTTGGTCTGAATTCACAAACAATTGTGAATGCATGAAAGTAAATCAACATCTACTTTAAAACTTAAGCGATGCCCGACCGAGCATTGTTCCAATACAGAGAGAGCATTATAAGACAATTTAAAACGTGTCAGAAACATTGCACGACTTGCATCTTGAGCTTTGAGAATAGATTTTCAAACTAGCCGATGCCAGCGACTTCGTTCGCGTGGATAAAGGTTAAAGTGCTGATTGGCAGACTTCACACACCTTTGAGAACATTATGGGAACCCTCAGGTAGGTATGTAAAATAAATAAAAATAAAAATAAAAATCTTTTTTATTCAGGACAGAACAGTCCTTTTTTAGCATTATTAAAAAGAAAAAGATGGAAACACTATAAATTTAATTTAGAAAAAGATAACAGAATCAGCGTCAATATTGAGCTACGTGCCACCTTATTACTAAACGATGACAATAATAATAATTATAATAAGTGACTACCCATAGCAGTAAGCATACTACAAAATTCATGACCACTATATCTAAATAGAATACGTAAGTAGATAAATAATTCCTGGAACTATCATTAAGCACACCCATTTGTATCACAAATTCATGGAAAGATAATCCCCATGGCATCGAAATAATCTGTTTTCTTGAGGGTCTAGTAAGCCTCTTCATTACAGGTTCCTGCCTCACGAAAGCCTTTAAGGTATTAACTGCTTGATTGTTATTAATTGCTTTGATAATAACCGATTTAAATATGTCCAGTGGAATTGTAGCTTTAGTGGAAGTTTCAAGGTTATCAACATACCTGACTTTTTAGGGATCTGTACCTCCAAAGAAAAAAATTTCGCCGAATTGAGAACCTCCTCCTTTTTTTGAAGTCGGTTAAAAAGGAACCCTTCTATGATCACACTTCGTTGTCTGTCTGTCTGTCAAAACCTATAGAATACTTCTCGTTGACCTGGAATCATGAAATTTGGCAAGTGGAAATGTTTAATAGCACAACTAGCTTATGCTCGCGACTTCGTCCGCGTGGACTACAAAATTTCAAATCCCTATTTCACCCCCTTAGGAGTTGAATTTTCAAAAATCCTTTCTTAGCGGATGCCTACGTCATAATAGCTATCTGCATGCCAAATTTCAGCCCAATCCGTCCAGTAGTTTGAGCTGTGCGTTGATAAATCAGTCAGTCAGTCAGTCAGTCACCTTTTCCTTTTATATATATAGATAAAGGAAAAACCCGAAAACCATGAATTCGTAGTTACATCGCAAAAAAATTGCTTGTTAATAAGCATATTATTGTCGCACCTATTAAATATCAAAATTGATAAATGTAATGCTAGAGGAAAGCAGCTAAGTTTAAAGTTACCGATTTCAATAAAGTTGCTTCAGAAGTCAAAACAGGATGAAATCATTTTTCAAATTACTACCTTGCATTTTGCACGAACAGCGAAATATGGGCAAAGTATACATCGATGGGGTAAAGTACATTCAAACTTTCACATTTCAGTATCGAAAATGCGCTGCAAAATAAACATTTCCCGGCATGAAATCTCGCGAACTCCACCAAACTCTCAACGTCAATACTTTCTTCACAACTCAAAGTCGGATTTACAAGTTTAAAACAGAATTTTATTTCCCTTAACACGTCGCTAGTCTAGGGCTGCCATACGTCCCGGTATACTTGACAAGTCCCGGTCTGAAGCGTTGTGTCCCGGTGTCCCGGTCAGTAAATTAGCTGTCCCGGTTTGGTAGTTAGGGTGTTTGTCCACCGGCGCCGTCAACGAAAAGCGAGATTATTTTGAACGGAGTTCGGAAAGACGTGTTCCACCGTGTCAGTTTGATCTTTCTGTTGTTCGAGGTACACAGTTTTTGTAAGGACGGCTTCAACGGCGTTCAAACCAGGAGAGGGGGGGGGGGGGGGGGGGGGGGATTTATTAATAATAAACAAACGGACACTTTCGAATTTACAATATCTGTATGCATATGGATAGATGTCCGGCGGGGTAATTACGTAAAACGTTACAGTAGCGACAGCAACGCGACAGCAGTAGCAATACGACAGTTCATTTGCTGTCTCTCTTTAGCCGGACGTCTTGACGACTCCCTGGCGCAGTGGTGAGCGCTGCGGTCTTAATAGTGGGAGGTCCCGGGTTCGATTCCTGGCAGGGGTTTGGAATTTTATAATTTCTAAATTTCTGGTCTGGTCTGGTGGGAGGCTTCGGCCGTGGCTAGTTACCACCCTACCGGCAAAGCCGTGCCGCCAAGCGATTTAGCGTTCCGGTACGATGCCGTGTAGAAACCAAAGGGGTATGGGTTCAATAAAAACTGCCATACCCCTTCCAGGTTAGCCCGCTATCATCTTAGGCTGCATCATCACTTACCACCAGGTGAGATTACAGTCAAGGGCTAACTTGTATCTGAATAAAAAAAAAAAAAAAAAACGTTTGACAGCAATGATCGCGAGATTTACGCCTTTCGCAAGCCTGTCGCGAGATACGTGATCACCCCGCGCCGGTCGTCCTTAGTAATTATGGCAGCCCTACGCTAGTCGCTACCTACGATCGTGGGGAAAGTTTCTAATAATCAGCCTGTAAGTTGGCAACTCCTGCAGCACAATCAGTTTGGAGCTACGTCGCCTGAATCGTTAATGCAAGTCAACTTTGACTTTGTGACACCTGACAGTGAGTGTAAATACGTACTACACAATAACACCACTACTAACAACGCTTTAGCATGTTTCGAAGTAGGTATTTAAATTCTTTGCACAGATTGATGCAAATATTTTTTTAGGGTTCCGTACCTCAAAAGGAAAAACGGAACCCTTATTGGATCACTTTGTTGTCACTGTCAAGAAACCTACAGGGTACTTCCCGTTGACCTAGAATCATGAAATTTGGCAGGTAGGTAGATTTTATAGCAGACTAGCTTATGCTCGCGACTTCGTCCGCGTGGACTACACAAATTTCAAACCCCTGTTTCACCCCCTTAGGGATTGAATTTTCAAAAATCCTTTCTTAGCGGATGCCTACGTCATAATAGCTATCTGCATACCAAATTTCAGCCCGATCCGTCCAGTAGTTAGAGCTGTGCGTTGATAGATCAGTCAGTCAGTCAGTCAGTCACCTTTTCCTTTTATATATTTAGACATTCGGGGAAAAATCTGAAAACCGTGAGTTTGTGGTTACATCACACAAAAAAAATTTAATTGTGGTCATGAACAAATAATTAGTATTTTCACTTTTGGAAGTAAGATAACTATACCAAGTGGGGTATCATAATATGATAGGGCTTTACTTCTACATTCTA
Organism: Maniola hyperantus; assembly: GCF_902806685.2. Lineage (NCBI taxonomy): Eukaryota > Metazoa > Arthropoda > Insecta > Lepidoptera > Nymphalidae > Maniola > Maniola hyperantus. Next base: position 16,849,422 of record NC_048538.1, on the reverse strand, counting down.
AAACAAATTTTATTTATTTTTAGGCATAATAGTTTTTGATTAATCGTGCAAAATGACGATGAAATACGATTGTAGTACGGAACCCTCAGTGCGCGAGTCTGACTCGGTTTTTTTTCTAGGAGGAGGAAAAATCCTGTCAGGGTGGAACTAAAAGAACCTCTCCCTCTGCGAGATCAGCACAGAACCGTTTTCATCCACCATTTCTTCGTGCTCTGGTTGCTCTCTCTCCTTTTTGTCTTGCTTTTCTCTATCATCCCTTCTCATCATTATGGCTCTCAGCATCTGGTCGTATCTGTGCCACTCATTCTCGCTTGACAACATACGGGCCACCAAATTTTGGGCGTCCACACTTCACATCTCGTTTTTTACACTCGTTTTTTAAAACAACTCAAAGGTTAGCTTAACCTATGATACGATCCAAGTTTATTTCTAAAATAAATAAAATAAATATAAACAAACCGTAAAACTATAAACGAACCACATTGGCATAAGAATAATAAATATTATTAACCATAAAAACCCTACAAACGAAAATAACCGTGCAGATGAATATAATAAGCTCGAATTGAGTCTTCGTAAGTATAAGTAACCGCAAGGTGTTCTACGTGACTGCCATAACGTAAGGCTACGGGAGGAAACGGCCAAGGTTCTACCACACCTAAAGTAATTTCATATTGCCCCGGACATTGACTGTGTTTCCGACCTTATTGGGCAGCTTTCATGGATTTTTAAGACGCTGTTTTGGAGGTGTGTTTGAGAAAATTGTGATTTTTTATCTTATCTTATTTAATACTTGTATTCAAATTAATTAAACTATTAATAAACTTAAATCTTAAAAAAAAAACAACATTAAATTAAAACTAAAATAAATTAAATTAAATCTAAAACCTCGTCGAGACCACCGCAGCGAGGCATTGTACCCAAGATGCTGGCAGCATTACCCCTTTGGATGGCCAAACTAATTCTTTGACCAAGGTAGCTGCCAGCTCTCGGGTCCCCGGTTGACTCGATAACTCTTTTCGCAATTTCTTCAAAAAGAGCTCGAGCCCCGGGCCCCACGGCCCCAAGGTCTCCACACCAAAAGGCACGAATACGAAGCTCCCATCGAGGTTTTCATATTTGCGCCTCTTGGCCTGTTCGGCGCTGATGGCCGCTGCACCCGCCATAGAGGAGGTCGCCTGAATGTGGGATGCAGCTAAAGTGTCTACACAAGTTGCATCCCAAACAAGCGACCTGCCCATCTATTTAATTCATTAACAATTTATTTTGCATGTATTTTTTGCTTTACTAGTTGAGGCTCGCAATTTGGCCCGCGTAGACTACACAAATGTCAAACCTCTATTTTACCCCCTTAGGAGTTGAACTTTCAAAAACCTTTTTTAGGGGATAGGGGAGGCGGTAGTTCGCTATTGCACTTGATAGCTCGAACTTCATCTCTCGCAGCACCGCAGTCCCGTCGTGACCACGACCCGGCCAAATTAATCATCTACATTAAAATAAATGCTATACAAATTATTTAAATTTGTATACAGTGAAAATGGTTATTTGTTCTATAAAAAATTAAAAATTAATAGAACGAATCTAAACAATTGTGGGCAGGTCATGCCTGTCGTAGAGGCGATGGCCGTTGGAGCCGGAAAGTCCTTGAGTGGAGACCGCGTTTAAGCAAGCGTAGTGTAGGACGCCCTCCAGCACGATGGACCGACGATATAAAGAGGCTGGCGGGAAGTGGCTGGATGAGGAAGGCTGAGGACCGGGTGTGGTGGCGCTCTTTAGGGAAGGCCTACGTCCAACAGTGGACGTCCACAGGCTAATGATGATGATGATGATGAAACAATTGTAAATAAAAATTACAGATCGAAAATATCATCTAAACCACCGCAACGAGGCAGGGTGCTGGGAACGCTGGCAGCGTTACCTCGTTGAATGGCCAGACTAATATGCTGACCGAGGTAACTGCCAGCCCTCCGGTCCCCCGTGGATTCCGCGAGACGGGATGAAAGGTCCTTAAAAAAGGATCTAGCATCCTCGCCCCACGAACCCATGGTCTTCACCCCAAAATGCACAAAATATATAAAACTATTTTCTATATTCTCATATTCACGCCTCTTGGCCCTAATATGTAATTAGAATTAATTACCCCTAATTAAATAAATTAACCCTAGTTCTATACAAATAGAAGCACCAAGTAAAATTAGAGTAGTTTCCTTTAGTAAATGAGGGTGGGGTGTTTGAACTCTGAACATAGAGTCTGAGAAGCTTGCAATCAGAGGCTTGCCAAACACACGGACGTGGTAGCAGAGCCTGTTATAAAACCAAAGGGCTTACTTGAGCTTGCAGTCCTTAATGATTTTATGCCTTTTGGCTTGCTACCAATTTTATTTTCACGTCCTTTTAAAAATGCAGTTTAATTTTAAAACATTAGCGCTATGGAATTCGGATTCGATTCCCGGCAGAAGCAATTTGCGAATTTATTACTTTCTAAATAAATTAAAAAACTACGCACAGCCCAAACTACTGGACGGATCAGGCTGAAATTTAGCGTGCAGATAGCAATTATGACGTAGGCATCCGCTAAGAAAGGATTTTTGAAAATTCAACCCCTAAGGGGGTGAAACAGGGGTTTTAAATTTGTGTAGTCCACGCGGACGAAGTCGCGAGCATAAGCTAGTCAAATTATAAACAAACTAACTATAACATTTTTAAGTGATAGAGGTTCTAAAAGCTTCAAAAATAGTATCGAACGAAGTTTCTAAGAGCCAAATCGTATAGACATCAAATTGGGTCACAGATAGTCCAAGTCGATACAAAATGACTTCAGCTCTGGCACCTTGTCCGTTCTATTCAGTATGGCAGTCACGTATCCCACCTACATATAATATGAGGACTGGATTAGATCTTATTTTATTCCATTACAAGCCCTTTCCTGTGATCTCACCTGGTGGCAAGTGATGATGCAGTCTAAGATGGAAGCGGGCTAACTCGGCAGGATATGACAGTTTTTATTAAACCCATACTCCTTATAGTACCCATAACCTTCTTATTGTAAGAGGAGATCCGTGATTTGTAGTGAGCCGGCAATGGGTTGATCATGATGATACTCCTTATCTGTTTCTATACGGCATCGTACCGGAACGCTTAGCGACATGGCTATGCCGATAGAATGCCACGGCCGAAGCCTCCCACCAGACCAAACCAGAGACAATTTAGAAAATACAAATTTCTTAATTTCCCCAGCCAAGAATCGAACTCAGGGCCTCCCACCACTGCGCCAGGGAGGTCGTCAATAAATTCATTCTAGAAGCTTCGAAAATAGTATCGAATGAAAGCTTCTAAGAGCCAAATAAGTATTTTTTATGATCTACTAACTACAAGGTCCTACGACCCATTAATTTAAGTTTGTTTTTACCTTAGGCATAAGATGAATAAACTAGTTTTCTTTCTTTCTTTCTTTCAAATCGTACAGACATCAAATTGGGTCACAGATAGTCCAAGTCGATATAAAATGACTTCAGCTCTGACACCTTGTCCGTTCTATTCAGTATGGCAGTCACGTATCCCACCTGGCGGTTACCTACATATAATATGAGGACTGGATTCGATCTTATTTCATGTGAACGTTACTTCCATTGCTTTTACCTTTCTTGGTTAATGGCGTTTTTGGTAGCCCTATTAAGCCTAACGCATAGAACTTTTTTGACAACCTCCCTGGCGCAGTGGTAAGGGAGGCCCCAGTTCGATTCCTGGCAGGGATTTGGAATTTTATAATTTCTAAATTTCTGGTCTGGTCTGGTGGGAGGATTCGGCCATGGCTAGTTCCCACCCTACCGGCAAAGCCGTGCCGCCTAGCGATTAAGCGTTTCGGTACAAATGCCGTGTAGAAACCAAAGGCATGGGTTTATTAAAAACTGCCAGGTTAGCCCGCTTCCAACTAAGGGCCGGTTGTTTCAAACCATTGGTCTTCGTAAGATACGTTCGTTAAAATTTAACAGACGTAGACGAACTTTAACATCTGTTAATTTAAGTGCGTTGCTTCATTGTACAAAAAACTGTTCCTCATTGTTATTTTGGTTGCGAAACTACCCTAAAAATTAACTTACTTCTCCGTATCCTTTTTTATTTCATTTAAGTATATTAAATAATATACATAGTTATTAATATTGCTACTTCGCATTTTAAACACTTTTTCTTTCTTACAAATTCTCTTTCATCTTCAAAAAAACTACCATTAAAAGCTTTGAATTAAATTGATTCCATGATAATTGTAAATAAAATATTCCGTTTGTAAGAAGTATGAAGTTACGAACTGATTTGACGATCACCAATGGCGCCAGCACTGGTTAATGTAAACGTAACTTTTTAACGAACGTTAGCGCTAATAGATGCTGAATCAACGCTTTTTCTTTACTTACGTTCGTTAGCGCCATATTTAAAGGTTACGTGTCCGTCCAAGTTTGTTGAAACAACCGGCCCTTAGAGTGCATCTTCACTTACTGGGTGAGATTGCAATCAAGGGCTAACTTGTATGTAATAAAAACAAATACCATACACTTTTTGTCTGACACTTATTATATCTATCTGATTATCTACTTGTAGGAGCACCAGAGTAACTGACATAGCTCGGCCCTAGCTTGACCTAGAATCAAGAAATCTTGGCAGGAAGGTAGTAGGTATTATAGCAGACTGGAGAAGAAAAATCTGAAAACCGGGAATTTGTGCACAAGAATAAAATTAAAATGTGTTCATGAACAATTATTGCTATTTTCAACTTTCAAGTAAGATTACAATACCAAGTGGGGGTATCACATGAAAGGCTTTACTTGTTACATTCTAAACAGATTTTTAATTTATTTATAGTCATAATAGTTTTTGATTTATCGTGCAAAATGTATACGATAAAATACGATTGTACCGACGGAACCCTCAATGCCAAGTCTGACTCGCACTTGACTGGTTTTATGTTTTGGAAAATTCACCGAATCCACGTTATTTATAGCCAAAAGCAAATGTGGGGGACAAAATAAAATAAAACACAATAAAGGGAGAAACGGATGTCTCGTCCGCATTAGATAAAGCGTAGACAATAAACGTTTTTGTTATTTTCTCTCGCATCGGAAACTGCCATTACTTGTACAAATATTTGCCGGGACAGTCCGAGATGTACCGTTTTGTTTACAATGCCCTGCCTGCTCGTCTCTTACAAAAATACAAATTCGAGACCAATAACTCCACTGTATAACAATCAAAGGGTCTGACCACAAAGAGCATTAAGGAAAGTCTATTGCATAATGCGTACAACATGAGTTCTCACGCGCCGTTGTGCCATTTTAACTTTGTTTACCTAACTGTTGTAAGCGCACTTATAATAATTAATTATCTCTGACAGACGTCACGTGATGTGTTGCATCACCATCTTGAATCGATTGGTATAAAAGCGAGTATTTGATGATTCTTAAGGGAGTCCGTGTTCAACCACAGACTCATTCGACTATTAAACGCTTTTGTGTTTAGGTCGCATTTCTGATTGAGTGGTTTCAATAGCAATTGTGCCCTAATCAAGTTAATATTGCAGTAAGGTTATTATGAAAGGCAAAACTCTCGATAAACCGCTGTGTGTCGTGGTTAATATTTAACTTCACTTCTGGTATGTTTATACTGTCATGTCAAAAGAACGACTTTAGTCCTTATTTTAAAGGCACAGAGGATTCAACTCTTAGAGTACGCATTTACAAGGTTTTGCATGACACAAAATCGTAAAATGTTGGCGGGGGACAGGGGAGAATGCTTTGTTGTGATTCGTGGACTTAAAAGTCACGTAATCAAAACAATGTGCAGAATGAGGGTATCGAACGGGCGTGGGCCGACTTTTATGCTAAGCAAGTGAGAGTCCCCGCAGACCACAAACTTTTTATCGGCCGATACTTTGGTCGGTTTCTTAATCAGTATGAAGATGTATGTAAGTGCGCAAATTATAACAATTCTATCTTCATACTGATTAAGAAACCGACCAAACTATCGGCCGATAAAATGTTTGTGGTCTGCGGGGACTCTAAGCTTGGCGAGCGGGGTTGTTCGGCTATTAGGCGTTTACAGGTGGTGGTCTGTGTTTAAAGGTGAACCGCACTTTTGACATGACAGTCGGCAGGTAAAGTTAAATATTATGAACGCAAAAGTGCAATGTCTGTCTATTAGCTTTTGATGACCCATCAATTGAACCGAATTTTGACTAGCTTTGGTACAGAGATAGCTTGAATCTTGGGAATGGACATAAGCTACTTTTTATTTTAAAGAGTTCCCACAGGATTTAAAAACCTATATCCACGCGGACGAAGTCGCGGTATCAGCTAGGCATATAAAAAAGGGTATCTCTAGTGTTATAAGATAACTATGAATATCATCTTCCAACGAAAATAATATTACCAAAAAAAATTGGTTTATTTTTAAACTGATATTTTGTTTAACACAATTTAAATTCTGATATCAAAGGCCTTCGCCTCGCTGAAATTGAATATTTTCGGGATATCGTAAAACCGCCAAAACTGAATTTCCAGTGTAAAGTTCATCACGCTCCCGAGTCCCGATATATTGATATTATAATTAATAAAATCCCAGTTCCTCATACAAAGTATATTTTACTAGTCGAATATAATTTCATTCATCAAATTAATTTTGCAAAGGCTTTCGTTCAGATTTTATGAATTCTAGGCAAATTTTTTTCGTATCTAACAACAATCGAACAATTTTTTAGGGTTCCGTACTTCAAAAGGAAAAACGAAACCCTTATAGGATCACTTTGTTGTCTGTCTGTCTGTCTATCTGTCTGTCTGTCCGTCTGTGTGTCAAGAAACCTACAGGGTACTACCTGTTGAATGAAGAATCATGAAATCTGGCAGGTAGGTAGGCTTTTGGGGAAAAATCTGAAAACAGTGAATTTGTGGTCACATCACACAAAAAAAATTTAATTGTGGTCATGAACTAATAATTAGTATTTTCAATTATCAAAGTAAGATATTATATCAAGTGGGTATCATATGAAAAGGCTGCACTTGTGGATTCTAAAACAGATTTTTTTATGAATCATAGTTTTTGGCTTATCGTGCAAAATGTCGAAAAAATATGACTGTACTACGGAACCCTCAGTGCGCGAGCCTGACTCGCACTTGGCCGGTTTTTTTTTGTTAGAGCAACACTTCGAACTAGGTATATGTTGCATTATAAATTATTATTTTTACGTGATTTGCTAAGCTAAGATAAGATAAGCTAAGATAAGCTAAGGTAAGCTAAGATTTACACAATTACAAAAAATATTAAAATATTACTCAAACAACGTCAAAAAGTTGAAACAATGATTATAAACCAACGAAAAATATTTTTCAACTGCGTCTAAATACTTTCAAGAGTTGAATTACTGGAATATATTATAATTATTAAAACTCAATAGTGAGACAGATTTTGAGGAAACTCAATGAATTAAATCAAAAATAAGTTATGTGACATAATGTGGCTGTTGCAATACCTAATAGTTACCTACGCCTTATAATAGAATCAAATTTTTTTCACAAGCCGTAAAAATGAAATGCCCAAATACGGTATTTGACAACTAGTCAAATCAGTAACTTTTTATCAAACGTCAACACGCGCGCTTAGTATGCGAGATTCTATGATTTCATAGAATCACGCATACTAAGCGCGCGTTTTGACGTCACATCAATGACGTGCTTGTTTTAGTTTAAATCGATATAATTTAAATGGTTTTACACTAAAACTAACAAAGGAAGTGGATTTTACGTATTTTGGAAGACCCTCTATTTAATAATCACTGATAAATAACTTATTTTTGATGTAGTCAAATACCCAATTGGGTCATCGGCTGATTTTCTCTATAGCTTCTTTAATAATCGGAACTTTTTACTTTTCCCGTCTCCATTAAAAAGCGGAGTGGAGCAAAATCGACGAGAATCAATGACTGCTAATTTAAGTTTTCGAATACATCAAGGACATTCCATTTCATCTAACTCTCATCTCTTAAGGTTAAACGATCTTAGCGAAGTCCTCCGAAATTGCCATAAATTACGTCTCCCTATTTGACTATCCAGCGCACATTTCGAACTGACAATGGGCATCCTGGCTGGGAGAATTGCCCAGAAAATTGGGTGAACCTCAACTTCAAAAAACTTTGCTCAGAATGGCCGAAGTTCAAATTGGTTTCGAACAAAAATAGATTTAAGGGTGAGGTGATAAAGTGCAATTTAGTTAGTTTGAGGTGACAGCGGTGCATTATTCTATCCAGTTGTTGGTTTTGGAAGCGTCTCACGTTCCACGTCGGGCAGATCACGTCTTGGCGGCTGCCTTGCCGTTTATTATTCAATAGCTAGTGGCTAGGCAGTGGTCCGACCGCCGGCGAGAAAACGACTAACCATCGGCCATTTTCTCTCTCAAGAAACGCACAATAAATGTACATTCCGTGTTAACGAAAGAGATGCATACACCAAAAGTTGCTCTCTGACTGTTCACACTGCCAGCGACGACTCGCTTTACTAGTTTCGTCGCTGAGCGACGAGCTTTCAAAAATAAACTCCCTCAGCGATATTCGTTCAGCAATGCTCGCTGTTTGTGAACACGTGTAACGCAAGCGCAGGTTTGCACAGGACTGAGCAACCGCAGGCGAATGGCGCGAGTAATCGCTCTTGCACACTCGCTTATAGCCCGGCGATAAAACTAAAGAAACTACACACTCGCTTCCCGCCGACCGCCAACTCGTTTATAATAGTTTCTAGTTCTACTCGTTTCTCGTTCGTCGTCGGCGGTCGGACCACTGCATTGTTTCAGTCATAGTGTATTGTATTAGTAGTGTATTATATAGTTTGGTGTGAAAATTGCATAGTCTTTGAAATGCTGATATGGATAACGATGCCGGAATATCGATTTTCCCATTTGCATACTTGTTAATATTGTGTTAGTATCGCTGGGGATATTTATATCGGATTCAGTATTAATGACGTTTTGATCAGATAAATTAATTATTGGATTTTCGTTTGCGTCTCTTATTGGACAGCAAAAAGTTTAGGATTTATATTTTTTGTTGATTTTTTTTAGTTTCATGCATGGATAGTGGATAGTCTTCTAATCTCAGGGTCCTATTCCATACTTTCATACTTATACATACTTACAGTATTACGAAGATACAAGCGACTTCGTCCACTGGTTTAAAGTTACACGGGCACGGATTCACATTAACTAAAGTAACTTGAATTCTAGACATTTTTACGTAAAATCTGGCAAACCATAGACAGGTTACACAGTTACACAGGGCCATAGTTTCTTTAACGTGTCTACATTTCATTCACTTCGGTTGTTTATGGCTAAGAGCCAGCGCGTGCCAGACACTTAACATCGTGGCAACCTCTTGGCCAATGAATAAATCTAAATTAAAAAAAAATCTAAATCTTGCCAGACAGCTAAGACATAAGGGTGTCTGGCATAGGGTTGCCACAAAACTAAGTATCTGGCAATGCATGACGTGATTTCTAATAATATTCTGAGGAAAATATATCAAAAAATAGACTTTTAATTTTATGTAAGATTTTTAACACCTTTATTTTCTGTTATCTCCCAAAGCCACCATGAACCAAACTTCATAGTCACTGACCGTTCCTCCCTGGGTTGGGGACAATACGCAGAGAAACTTTCAGCTTTTATAAAATAACGAAGGTCTGGCACACCCTGGCCTATTTCTATTATTGTTCAAATGAAAATAAAACTAGGTTTGTATGGAGTGAGTGATGAAGAGTCCTTTGTTAATATTAGTTCCTCGATCAAGTGAATGTCTTCGCAATATTCGTGTGTCACAAAAATATTTTGTTTTGCAATAGCAACGTGATCTCTTCCATGACAATAATAGGTCCGTGTTGAGAAAATATATTTCCTTCCGCAGCGGGAGGCATCGTACAGTCACAATAAACCTGCCACAGCAGCCCACTACGTTATTGTATACTAAACAACATTTCAGCTATTTCAGATTTTTGTCTGTTTTTAGGGTTCCGTACCTCAAAAGGCAAAACAACCCTTATAGGATCACTTTGTTGTCTGTCTGTCGGCCGCTTCGTCGTGTTGTATGTCTTCCCAACGCTGCGCCTTTCCGATGCGAGGAGAGGAAGGTTATAAGAAATACGAACTTTATGAAAATTTCGATGCTTATTATGGTTTATGATGAGACAGCGCGCTGACAGACAAACAACAGAGATCGGATCATAGGCATAATATACGAATGGAAGACGAACGGACAGCGGAGGCGTTGTAATAGGATCTCGTTGGAACCCTTCTACTAATCTTCGGTACCCTGAAAATCTTAATTATGTAGAATAGAATAGAATAGCATATATTTTTATTCAAGTGAACTTTTACAAGTGCTGTTGAATCGTCAACTAGTTTAATTTACCACTGGTTCGAAATGCCTTTCCATTGTTAAATCAAACTAGTTGCCAATTTTTAAAAGCATGAGAGATTTTAGAGTTTTCAAAAGCATATACAAAAAATATAACAATAAAATTGTATCAACCCATTTATAATTTTCTAAACAATACTAGATAAACTAGGTTTAGACCCAACGCTAATTACGGCTGACCCGAGCACAATAGAGCGATGAACAATCTATTGTCTAACGGCTCGCATTGCTAAGTAGGTCACAGACTCGCTACTGTGGGGGTGTGTACACATTGCATGATACCTGCACGACTCAAGGCGACACAAATGACTAATGAGTGACAACTAGTGATGAAACTATTTCACAGGTAGCATGTGAAAAATCATGTAAAACGCCTTTTCATATTAATTAAAGTAGGCTGTGAAAAATCACGAAGCAAAATCTTACAAAAGTTTGCAAGTCATTCATTCAATTCCAATAATTTTAGTGTCTTACTACCAGGAGAGTACAGGTGCACAATGAGTTCTCAAACAAAACTAGGAAAACTAGGTTTAGAACCAGCGCTAATTAAACGGCCTGACCCGAACACAATAGAGCGATGAACAATCTATTGTCTAACGGCAGACGGCATTGCTAAGTAGGTCACAAACTCGCTACTGTGGGTGGTGTTGTACACAGTGCATGATAACAGCCACGACCGCTAAGACTACACGACTGACTCATGAGTGGACAACTAGAGATGGGGCAGTTAACAAGTAGCATGGTAACAACAACAAACAAACACACTTTCGATATTATAATAGGGGTAGTGATAATATGGGGTAGTGGTTAAGGAAGATGTAGCAGAAAATGTATGCATGCGTCAAATTAACTTAATAGTTATTATTTGACTAGGTTTACTAAGTATTTTAGGCATGCCTATATGTAAGGCAAACATTTCTACTGGACAATTTTATGTAATAAACATCTCATTGTAAAATGTTTCCGCAAGATAAAGAATCTGTTGAATCTTTGAAAATTCCACTTCACTAATCACCATTTACCTATTTGTGAACATATGATGCACATCTTCGTAGATAGAGATCGTCATCTTCAAGCATTCATTGCATAAAGAAGATGAGATTAAACCTACACAAAATTATTATCCAATTTTGAAATTGTTCTCCATCGCAGAAGCTGCATAGTTGGCTTTATATCCGTCCCACTCTAGCACAAAGGTTTCTGTATACCCATCCCTTTCCGGGTGCTTTAAACTAAGTACGTAGGTTACTAACGAAGCACTTGTAAAACTATTACAAAGAACATTAGAACAAAACGGTACGGAGCGAGCCTTAATTGTGTTGGTTGGGTAAGTTAAATTTACCGGGGCGGTTTGCTAATGTATTGGTTAACGTTGGGAATACCGCCAGATTCAATGCGAACTAACTATGTTGTTAACTTGTAGATAGCAACTGCTTTTAAAGGTAAAGTTAGTTTCTATTAGTCCGCAATTGCTAATGCGCGTGGCGGCCATTTTAGTGACTTCAGCACTAGACTGAAGTTCGAGCTGATGGTATATTTTTATTTCAGCTGACGTCAAAATGACGTCTATTTCGATGTTAATGAGACATGGTTCCAGCGCCATAGCAATTTGCGGGGCTTATATCAGACTCGGTGGTTTCTATAGATTTGAAATTAGAGAATTTCATTTCAAAACTATTAACGCAGTTGTAATCATCATCATCACATCAACCCTTCTGCTGGTCCACTACTGAGAACGTGGAGGGATATGGTGGCAGACCATGGGAAAAACCCTCTCTCTAGAATGAGGTTTTATTTTTAGGTTAGAAAGGGTTTGATTATAGTCCACCACGCTGGCGATCTGCGATCGTTGGTAGTGTCGTATATATACAGCACTATGGGCAACGATCCCAGGAGACGCAGTTTGAATCCTGCGATTCCGTAATTTCCATATGTATTTCAAAAATCACTCAATACAATATAAGGAAAAGCTGACTGGCTGACTGACTGGCTGACTGACTTACTGACTGACTGACTGACTGATCTATCAACGCACAGCTCGAACTACAGGACGGATCGGATTCGAATTCGGCATGCAGATAGCTATTATGACGTAGACGTCCGCAAAGAAAGGATTTTTTAAAATTCAACCCCTAAAGCATTTACAGAGGTTGGAAATTTGTATAGTCCACGCAGACGAAGTGGCGGGAATAAGTTGGCTAGCACAATGGCGCCGATTCTCTTGTCTTTCTCTAAACTAAATTTAGAGTATCTGCATCTTTTCTTTTTAATATTGCTAAAAAAGGAACATGAATTTTACATTTAAAGACTCTAAATTTTAGTGCAGTTTGAAAGGTCTAAATTAAATTTAAAACTATCAGACTGTGTCTGTCCTTTTCATATTACGTTTTTTTTGTGTTTTTTTTATTATGTGAAATATTAGCCATGTTAAATGACTAATATTCCCCTTTCCTCTCCAACTAAGCGTCAAGCTTGTGCTAGGAGTAGGTACAACAATAGTGCAACGGGCGAAGTTTGAACCGTCGACCTTTTTCGGTTTTCAGTCCACTCCTTTACCTGTTGAGCTATTGAGGCTCTAAGTACATTCGTAAGAAGAGGATGCGAATACTCTAAAATTTAGGTGTGCTCAGAATCAGTACCATCCATTTATTTAATTAACAGTGGCACATCTTCTATTGTAATTCCAAATACCCATCAAACAGACGAAAATTTAATTTTACACAATGCTAAAACAACGAAGTAAGTGGATGATAAAAATGGGATGTGATCCGGCTATCGGCACAAACTCTAGGGAAATCAGTATAGGCCTCGTGTCATACAACCGGCCAGCGCCGTTACATCTTCAACCTTAACTCTATACACTTAAGAGCTAACAAGAAGTTGTAGTATTTCGTCGCCTACTGTATTTTCTCTTGGATGATTTAAGCTTCATCCTACTTTGTTGGTTGGAGATGACATGCCAGTATTTCTAAAGCATTCGATGAGATGGTCATAATAATGATTGATATTAACAAGCTGATACAACCGTGATTGCCTAGTGGGTCAGACCACGGGTGTTACAGATATTCGCATCCGCATCAATTAATGCGGAGCTTTTACGGATGCGGATTCATATTTGCAATAAGTTTGCGACCTGCAAAGAAAATGGGCGGGGCCAGAGTGGCGCATGCCTTGCGCGTGTTTGCTAGTTGAAATCTTCGTTCGCTAACTGACCAATCGAAAAGTGTAGTACCCAACAGGGTTGTTAGTTGTGACGGATATTCGCATACGCATCCGCAAATGCAGAACATTTGCGTTAATTTAGACATCCGCGTCCGCGAAACTGTGAACTTCTAATAATCATTGGTACTGATTCTGAGCACAACCTAATTTTAGAGTATTTGCATACTCTTCTTACTAATGTAATATTAAAAGGACAGACGCAGTTTGACAGTTTTAAATTTTATTTTTAGATGGTAAAACCCGTGATTTCAGCGCACAGTTGCGGGCCTACTGTTTAAATTTGTAGCGTGCACTAAAATTTAGAGTCTTTAAATGTGAAGTTCATGTTCTGTCCCTTTCTAGCATTGTTAAAAAGAAAAGTATGCAGATACTCTAAATTTAGTTTAGAGAAAGACAACGGAATCGGTGCCACTAATCCGTATATTGGTACAGGAATAAGTGAGATATTTACATGAGAATTCAAAAATATTTATTTTGTAAAATAATTTACATAGTCGTTTATTGGTATATCATTTGGTCGTTAGAGGCGCTTTGTTCGAGTGAGCTGTTTGCACCCAAGTCGTTAGAAAGTCGTTCACACCAAATTGTATGTCAGTTCTGGATTTTATAACTCTTCGAAGCAGTAAGTGCGCCCATAAATTTTTCCCTTTTCTAGCTTTATTCAGACTTCAATGACGTTCTAACAATCCTTTTGTTTATGCAATGAATAATATTACAGCTATATCTACCTATTTATCTTAATATATAAAAGGAAAAGGTGCCTGACTGACTGACTGATCTATCAACGCACAGCTCGAACTACTGGACGGATCGGGCTGAAATTTTGCATGCAGATAGCTATTATGACGTAGGCATCCGCTAAGAAAGAATTTTTGAAAATTCAACCCCTAAGGGGTTGAAATAGGGGTTTGAAATTTGTGTAGTTCACGCGGACGAAGTCGCGAGCATAAGCTAGTAAATAATAAGCAGTGATACGTGATGAAATCAGAAATGAGGAGATCCGTAGGAAAACTAGAGTAACCTCTAGAGAGAGCTCAACGGGTTGCGAAGCTGAAGTGGCAATGGGCAGGGCACATAGTTCGTACAACCGATAGACGTTGGGGTCCCAAGGTGCTGGAATGGCGACCTCGCACCGGAAGACGCAGTGTTGGAAAACCCCCCACTAGATGGACGGACGACATCAGACGAGTCGCAGGGAGCCGCTGGATTCAGGCGGCACAAGACCGTGGCGTGTAGAAGTCTCTACAAGAGACCTATATCCAGCACTAGACCTGTATCATGGACTACACAAATTTCAAACCCCTATTTCACCCCCATAGAGGTTGAATTTTCAAAAATCCTTTGTTACCGGATGCCTACGTCATAATAGCTATCTGCATGCCAAATTTCAGCCCGATCCGTCCAGTAGTTTGAGCTGTGCGTTGATAGATCAGTTAGTCAGTCAATCAGCCAGTCACCTTTTCCTTTTATATATTTAGATAATAACTATGCCGGTAACAAAATGTTCATTGTATTTTATTGTGAACCTTATGTACTTGAACTTTATAATATTAACCAAGCTACAGGTAAGGAAAGCATCAAAACTACCATCTAGGGTATTTATATTCAAATTTTTGATAAATATTCAAGATCCCAAAATTGCCTTCAAAATTTATTACCTTAGAATATACATAACATAATATTGTTGTAACTATCATCTTGCAATACGCTTAGTGCGAGATTTTATCTCACCAACGTTGATAGTATTCGAGTGCTGAAACACTTCCGCGTTATTGTTAAACTGGATCTTAAATGCCTTGTTTTAAAGCTCAAGTTTGTCTACGCATCTACAGCGAGCGCTGTAGATGCGTAGGCAAAGTGGAAACGTTGCGAAATTAAAACCAGTGGCATAGGATTTTTGACTTCAATTCAAGGCTATTTAGCTCCATTTTACTTTGACCTTATTGTGTTTCGAATTCGAATTCTAGCAACGTTTGGTGAGACGGAAAATCTCATACTAAGCGTAGAGGTACCTAACAAGGTCGTCAGTAAAACGTGCGCTCAGGGAAATTATCTAAATGGACCTTCTTTTAGTAACTTGCCTTTAACAAATTTATTTTTCATAGTAAAGTTTAAAGTTCAAACTTATAGAAAACTCTTAGGTAAACTTATAGGTAACTCTACATGATACAACAATTTTTTTTAAGCATTTTTATTCAGAATGCGAAAGCGTGTCTGTCTGTATGCATATTGTCTTTTCAAGCCCATTCGCTTAACCGATTTTGACAAAACTTACATTACGTTGCATACCAGAGATCGGCATGGCTTACCTTTTATCTCGGAAAAACAAAGAGTTCACGGACCTAACTAAACCTAAATTCACAGGGACGAATTCACGAGCATCGCATACGCGACAGGTTGAAATGGCAATCGGGGTATGAAGCGGGGGGACGCTCCGTATATCCGCACGTCACCCGCACTCGCTCGCACCGGGTTATCACGGGGGCTTTGCGGGTGTACGGGGCGTTTCCTCCCCGATTGCTATCTTGACCTGTCACCTCGTATACAATGATACCTAATTTAAATATGTATGTAAATATTATTTGACTTTGATTTGATTTGACTTTGACTTTAGTCACTGGTATTACATGTCAAAGCAATTAGTATTACAATGGTATTACGTATCGAAAGCTAAAGCAAATGTAAGCCCCTGGTCGAAACAGGAATAATTTGATTAGAGATTAGAGCTTCATACAATCACCATCCATTGCGACTGACATGTACTATGCAGTGGCGGACTCTGGGCCTCGGGTCTTAGAGGCCTCCAAACCTTGAGAAGCCCTGTAGTGAAATGCCAAATAGGTTCAGTGAATTGGCGCTGGAGGTTCTCATAAAAAATCAAAGAGCAAAAAAGATACGAATAAGATCGTTTCTGTAAAATTCAAGAGAAACTTTAGCGCTCGTTTCGCTCGCACTTATATTTCACTAGATGGTGGCTGCGACTTTATAGTGATTTGCATCCATTTAACAATTCATTTTATGGGCCCGGACGTCCGTATGAATAACAGAACTCTTATAGTGTCAAGACTGTGTGTCTGTCCATCAATCACAAGCCATATTGCTCTGCATCTAATTGATCAATTAAGTTAAAGGTAGGTACTCATATGATTTTTTAACAAAGCAGTGATAGGCTAGTCCCATAATATGGATATTGGCTGAAAGTTTGAGTATCAGCAAAATGATATAAATTTTGACAATTTCACTTAAGCCCGAGAAACTTGGAGCTATGTTATAATGCTAACGTGAAACAGATAATAGTTATAATGGGTCAGAGAATAGCGACTTTAATCACGCCCCAAAACCAATATCCAACCAAATGGACCCGTCGAATCGTACAGCGAATTGAAGCGAAGACTCCGGCAGCAAGTGAACTGGCGTCCAGCCAACATACATTACGCGAACCGCACGTCCGACACAGGACCCTCGAAGATACGTGCTAGAGTTGGACCATTTCACAGGTAGCATGTGAAAAATCACGTGAAAAGCTTTTTCATTTACGTAATACTTGCTACCTGCTATTGAAAGTAGCATGTTGTTCACCAAACACTCACAAAGTTTGAAAATTGTTACATTACAGCTTCGTTTAAATTTCATGCGCACGGTCATCAACCCGAGCTAAAGAGCACGCGAGCGACAACACCCGCATCCCTGCGTGTTTATGTTTACTTATTTAATTAGTCTGGTGGGAATACATACGTATTATACATAGAACATAAATGTCGTTATACGTAGGTATTAAAATATGACCAAAAAGCTCTGATTTTGACTGCATAACGCTATAACGCAGACTGTGCAACCAATTTTTAATAATAAATTAATGAAGTCCAACTCTTAATTAATTAATTTCGCTCCGTAATTATCTGATATTACTACGGTCGCTGGATTTTATATATCCCACCAAATTTTATCTCTGAATTTTACCCGAGCAATAGTGACGTCAGCACTAGACTGAAGTTTCGAGCTGATGGCATATTTTTATTTCGGCTGACGTCAAAATGACGTCATTTCTATGTTAATATAGAGCCTCAATAGCTCAACCGGTAAAGGAGTGGACTGAAAACCGAAAAGTCGACGGTTCAAACTCCGCCCGTTGCACTATTGTCCTACCTACTCCTAGCACAAGCTTGACGCTTAGTTGGCGAGGAAAGGGGAATATTAGTCATTTCACATGGCTAATATTCTTTAAAAAAAATAATGAGACACGGTTCCAGCGCAATAGCAATTTGCGGGATTTATACAACGCTAGCTTATGCTCGCGACTTCGTCCGCGTGGACTACGCAAATTTCAAACCCCTTATTTCACCCTCTTACTCGTAGGTGTTGAGTTTTCAAAAATTCCTTCTTAGCGGATGCCTTCGTCATAATAGCTATCTGCATGCCAAATTTCAGCCTGATCCGTCCAGTAGTTTAAGCTGTACGTTAATAGATCAGTCAGTCAGTCAGTCAGTCAGTCAGTCAGTCACCTTTTTCCTTTTATATATTTAGAAGATACAGAAAGCGTGATTTAAACCTACCAAATTGAATTAGGATGAAAACGAACCCAGGATTTTATAACACAACACCTATGTAGTATAGAGATCGACACCAGTCGTCCTCTTAAACCCTACATCCTTTTGATCGCGTAAGTATATACTGTGCCGCGTGTATGTCGGCTCACATCAAAGGAATGCGAACAGTGCCTAAGGCTAATAATCTCCCATGTTGGCTTACCCCCTTTCGGGACAAAATAGCCCAGAATCTTTGAAAAGTTATCTGGGATATGTGACGAACTACTAAGGGTACAGATATTCTGATTAAAATCGTGCACTTTTCCTTAAAAAATTCCATGTACCTATATCACTTATATTTTACAAGAAGATACTGAGCTGTAAGAGACAGAGCCCGCGAGGGCCAGACCTTCGATATTTTATAAAAGCAGAAAGTTTTTTTTTAAAGATTTATGACGTCCAAGTTTATCATGCTGACCAATATTCCCCTCTAATTAAGCGTAAATCTTGTGCTAGGAGAAGGTACGACAATAGTGCAACGGGTGGGATTTGAACCGGCGACCTTTCGGTTTTCAGCCGTTGAGCTATCTGCGTATTGTCCCAAACACAGTTAGGAACGATCAGCGACTATGAAGTTTGGATCAGTATCTGTACTGTAGTACAAAATTTTACGTCTCACCAAACCAAACCAAATTCGAGAGTCGAAATACTTCCGCGTTACAGTAAACTGGATCTTAAACGCCTTGTTTTAAAGCTCAAGTTTGTCTACACTTCTACAGCCAGCGCTCCAAGCGGAAACATTGCGAAATTAAAATCAGTGGCATTGAATATTTGACTTCAATTCAAGGCTCTTTAGGTCCATTTTACTGTAACGCGAAAGTATTTCGACTCTCTGATTTGGTTTGGTTTGGTGTGACGTAAAATCTTGTACTACGGGTACAGGGTGGCTTTGGGAGATAAAGGTATAACAGGTAATAAAAGTGTAAAAAATCTTACGTCAAAGTATAAACTATAATTTTTACTTAAATAATACGTGAGATGTGAACTTAAACGACGATAACCCAATACCTACTGTTGGAAATAGTAAAATCGATAAATACCACAGAATAAATCCGAACTAAAGTTTGATAAAACGCAAAAGTAAAATTCGAGCAAAAATTAAATAGGTGCCCGCGACCGCAATCAAGCAAGTAAATTACAGAGTGAAATTAACTAATTAAAAGTTAGACGAATTGGTAATTTATAATTAAAAACTGTTTACCGAGCTGGCCCGATCTTGTTAAAAAGATGGCACCTTTACACGACTTCTAGCCGTAAGTTTTGGACGGCGCGGAATTCAACTATAATAAATACACGGAAGTATTTATTATAGTTGAAGTAACAGTAAACCATAGACTTATTATGTAGAGATAATGATATCACTGCAGTAAACAGAAAATGGCATATTGTGGATCCGAGACATGGCCGCTAACTATGGGCCTCATAAGAAAGCTCAGAGATACTCAGCGGATGATCGAGAGAGCTATGCTTGGAGTTTTTGTACGTGATCAAATCAGAAATGAAGAGATCCGCAGGAGAACTAGACTGACATAGCTCAACGGATGGCAAAACTGAAGTGAAGAAGAAATAATGGGCAGCGCACATAGAATGAAAAAAACCGGCCAAGTGCGAGTGCGCACCGAGGGTTCCCCGTTCAACACAAATTTGGTAAATTTTTAGCTGAAATAAAAAAGTTTAAATAATTATATGTAGGTTTAGCACGATTAGAATTATATACTTTATTTGTAACCACTTCATAACAAACTAACTTATTATAATTAATTTAATGTAATTACTAACCTAACTAACTCCCGCACAAAATTAAATAGATATAATGTAAATGAGTGAACACTTAATAGGCATATGTACAAACTAGAAATAAGTAGCTAAGTAAAAAATGTAAAAGCTGTTTGTGTTCCATAATAAATTAAAAAAAAAAAAAAGTAATACAGTCGTATTATTCCGACATGGCACGATAAATCAAAAACTTTTATGCGTAAAAATAAATAAAAATCTGTTTTTGTTAAAAATTTGTTTCAGAATTTACAGGTTCACCCTTTCACCGCACTTGGTACAGCTTAAAAATTCAAAAATATTGATGACGTGATGAAAAAAAGGTATTATAACCTTTTTTTTTGTGTTGTTTCGGAGTGACTATGCTGCGTAGGCCCTACTGGCCGCTACAGCGTCACCGGGGGGGTTGGCGAGCGCGAAGCTCCGCCTGGGGGTGAGTCCTAGGGCTCGAAGAAATAATTCGAGAGGTCGGGGGGCAACGTCCTCCTAAGGGCGCCTCCTGTGAGGCTCGGACCACGGCTTAGGATGACGTCGGGATGGGTGGAGTTGTTGGACTACTGGTTAGTCCGTACGCCCCCGAGGCCGTGGCGTGAGTCCACGTCCGGGTGATGTTAGAAATCGGGGACCTCGTCTTCGCCGGCGAAGACGCTGTGATGAGGTTGTATTGTGTAGCCCTACAAGATAAGGAGCATTGGGCCCGATTCTCTAGTCTCTCTCTAAACTAAATTTAGAGTATCTGCATCCTTTTCTTTTTACTAATGCTAAAAAAGGAACGGAACATGACTTTCACATTTAAAGACTCTAAATTTTAGTGCACAATACAAATTTAAACAGTAGGTTCGCGAGTGCGTGCTAAAATCACGGGTTTTATCATCTAAAAATTAAATTTAGAAATGTCAAACTGCTTCTGTCCTTTTCATATTACAATAGTAAGAAGAGGGTGCGAATACTCTAAAATTTGTGGTGGTTGTGCTTAGAATCGGTGCCAATTCGGTCATGATTTGATCGTCGGGATATAATACCTAAAGTATAACTTTATTAAATACCTACCCCCACGCTCGCCCAGTGCGGTCGAGCGCGGATGACGTGCGGGTGTACGGGGCGTCTTCCCGCCTCATACCTAGATACCATCTCAACTTGTCGCGGACGTATCTAAACATTTATTATTTAGCAGATTAAAGGAATAAACTTTACACAGAACTGAGAAGTCAGGCGGTGATCCGTCTAAGACCCAATGTCATACTTGACAGTTGTTCTAGCTGTCAGACTTAGTTTCTAAGTTGACAGCAAATTATGAACAAAACAAAATGTCCCGCGAATATTATCAAGACGCAAACAAAATTAGTCCACCAAGTATAGGGCTGCCACATGATAATATTTTATCTATTGAGCAACTATTTATTATTTATATTCGATATTAGTTGATTCGTCTAGTTGACTATCCCGCTGGGCTTGCCTATTCCATGGATTAATGTGATGTCCATATAAATGCGAAAGTCTGTCTGTCTGCTAGGCTTTCACGGCCCATCCGTTCAACCGATTTTGACAAAATTTGGTACAGATATAGCTTGCATTCCGGGGCTAGGCATAGGCTACTTTTGATCCCAGAAAATTAAAGAGTTCCCAATCCACGCGGACGAAGTCGCGGGCATTATCTACTGTTACAATATAATACATAAAATAACATATAAATACATTACATAGCCTAGAGTTTGTTATGGGCCCTTCTCAGACATGGGCGCGTTTGGAACGTTTTTAGTTTTAAGTTCACGTAATTAATTATCACCATTACATCATTATCTCACAAATTCAATAATTGACCATCAAAAAGTGTGCAAAATGGTACCTAATTTGAATAAACTTTTTGACTATGACTTCACTTTGACTTCCTCTTAAAACCTGTAATTAATTCTGATTGATTGATTTGATTGATGCTGAGAAATTTTGATACCAATTTTCTTTTAGCGATAATGTTTTGCGAAATAAGCTATCCTATATGCTACTCCGCAGTATTTGCTATAAGTACGCTAAGTTGCGTTCAAATTTGTTCAGTAGTTTCAGGGTGAAGCGTGCACAAACAGACAAAAATTTAAAAAAATTGTCTTATATTTAATAATGATTTTTTCGAAAAAAAATATTCAATGTACAGAAATTGTCCAGTTATAATTTTATTATAAGTATTGATTATGAAATATGAGTTAGTGTATATCATATTTTTCAAAATTGACACCCCTAACAAAAGACCAAATTATTTACTTAAAAAACTTGCTCAGAAATAATTACGCAACGGAATGAGTTTCGAATTAATTTTAAACTGGCATTCAGCCACAGTCGGCCTTAATGTGTACCTTTGTTACATGTACCCGTTGTACCCGTCGCCACTGTGGGCCCCTGGTAATGGAAATACTCTGTTTGGGTCAAATAAGGAAATGGCTTTTCACCCTTGCGTTTAAAATAGATGTTTACTTTCGACACTTTCATAATTGGTTGATGATAGTCAATCTGAGAATTCTCGAATTAAAATAATTCTAATTTAGACATTGTTGGCAGCATTTTTGTAAATTTTCTTAGATGAGTAAATTACAAATTCTTCCCTTTCCCTTTTATATATTTAGACGAATAATATGTTAATGTAATGAGGTACTAATAATAATGATCGTGGAGTAAAACTAATAAGGATTCCTGTTAATTATTTTATTTGTGTACTAGATGATGCCCGCGACTTCGTCCGCGTAGATTTAGGTTTTTTTTTAATCCCATAGGAACTCTTTAACTTTCCGGGATAAAAAGTAGCCTATGTCCTTCCCCGGGATATAAGCTAACTCCATTCCAAATTTCATCAAAATCGGTCAAACGGTTGGGCCGTGAAAAGCTAGCAGACAGACAGACAGACACACTTTCGCATTTATAATATTAGTATGGAGTATGGATTAATATTTCGCACGCCATGGTATGGTAGATTGTAGCTCGAAACAAAAACATTAAATCAGTATCGGTATTGGACGTTATACTACACAACTACATCGGACATCACTACCCAATCTGTCAAATATTATGATGTATAGATGTTACATACAGTAACATTTTTACTAACCATGCAAAGTTAAAAGATTTATGTCAGTCATTTTGCCTAAAAAATATGAAACATTCATTGACTATATATTACTTCGTATGGACAGGGTTTTTGAACAAACAAAATAGCACCGACTCATTGGTGCTTATGCACCAATGCAACCTCAGTGACGTCTCGATTTCAAACGGGTCGTTAATTAGTATCTAAGAGGTGGCGCTGATTTATTTGGTTCCAAACAGTGAACATTTTTGTTCGCTTGACCATATCTTGTCATTTATATCGATGGAAACGTTGCACCAAATAAATACCTACAAAAATACTGATACGTTTAACAAAGCTGTATTACTGGAGTTTTGTAACGCTGCACTCTCACAATACACGACTCATACAATACATTCCGTGTAGGCACAAAAAGACAATACTTATTCGCTTTAAACGCGGATTCGCGTGCAAATATCGAAAAGTTCAGGATTCCATTTCCCCTTTCTCTCCGCCCGAGGCCCCCTGTCCGCTCAGCGGCTCCTATCAGGCCCCCTAGAGGGGGCCAAGCTTTTCATAACTCGTGCCATCCTCCGGCGTTAGCCCGTCCGGTAGAGTTGAAACTATGTTCAGCCTATTGTGTTAGTAAATAGTTCACGATGAATGTGCTCGCTCTACTCGTAGGTTTTATAGTCTGATTTTTAATTACGCAGAATTCTGACGTTCCTTAAAGTTACTAAAGCTTATTTTTTTTTTTTTTTAAGAATATTAGCCATGTTAAATGACAAATATTCCCCTTTCCTCTCCAACTAAGCGTCAGGCTTGTGCTAGGAGTAGGTACGACAATAGTGCAACGGGCGGGGTTTGAACCGTCGACCTTTCGGTTTTCAGTCCACTCCTTTACCGGTTGAGCTATTGAGGCTCTAAACACACGCATTAAGTTGTAAACTATGTGCCTTGCCTATTGCCACTTCAGCTTCGCAACCCGTTGAGCTATGTCGTTTACTCTAGTTCTCCTACGGATCTTCTCATTTCTGATTCGATCACGTAGAGAAACTCCAAGCATAGCTCTCTCCATCGCCCGCTGAGTGACTGAGCTCACTTATGAGGCCCATAGTTAGCCAGTTATTATATTATAACGTGAAAATTGTTTGCCGGCCACACTGCGCCCCGAAGTTGGTCACAGAGGGTAATAAACGGATGATTATCAACATAAAAAGGTGTGCGTAATAACTCTGCCAGAGTTTTACGGGCAGTGTTGTTCCAACTGGCGGTGTAAAAATTACGACGGCATTTCTGGTGGCGCCGAAACGAGTTTATTGGTCATTTTGCTGGATGGCTCTCAATGGAGTAATTATCCCATAATGTGCGCCATCATCATCATCATCAACCGTCAAGACGTCCACTGCTGGACATAGGTCTCTTGTAGGGCCTTCCACACGCCACTGTTTTGCGCCGCCTGAATCCAGCGGCTCCCTGCGACTCGTCTGATGTCGTCCATTCCCCAAAGAGGGGGGGGTCTTCCAACGCTGCGTCTTTCGGTGCGAGGTCGCCGTTGTTCTTGTGACCAGAAGGTCTACAGTTTTAACAAATTATGTGTCCTACTCATTGCCACTTCAGCTTCGCGACTCGCTGTGGCCTTAGTCATGTCAGTTAGGTACCCTAGTTCGGTATAATATTTTTGGGCACTTGCAATTACGTAACATACTTACTCAGTTATAATTATGTATAACCAAATTGAAATAGTATAGAAGCGACAAAATCTATCACGCCCCCTTTAACTGCGTCCGGAGATTATCTGGGAGTTTACTCGCTCATTAAATAACAGCAAAAAGTTAGAATGGTTAGGCGAATAATAGCTTTTCAATTTCAAAGTAATTAACGCAGGGGCGTTGCAATTCCAAACGATAGCCTTTTCTGGGCTGATAGCTTTTATTCTGTTGAAAAGATACATTAAAAAAAACCGGTCAAGTGCGAGTCAGGCTCGCACAACAAGGGTTCCGCACTACATTCGTATTTTTTCGACATTTTACACGATAGTTCAAAAACCATGATGCATAAAAATAAATAAAAATCTGTTTTAGAATGCACAGGTGAAGACCTTTCATATGATACCCCACTTGATATAGTTATCTTACTTCGAAAATTGAAAATACTAATTATTAGTTCATGACAACAATTTTTTTTTGTGTAAGGTAACCACAAATTCACGGTTTTCAGATTTTTCCCCGAATGTCTGCTATAAGACCTACCTACCAGCCAAATTTCATGATTCTAGGTCAACGGGAAGTAGATACCCTGTAGGTTTCTTGACAGACAAACAGACAGACAGACAGACAGACAACAAAGTGATCCTATAAGGGTTCCGATTTTCCTTTTAAGGTACGGAACCCTAAAAATAGCATAAAGCCACGTGGACGAAGTCGCAGACATCCACTAGTAGAAAAAAAATATGATCAATAATAATATACACGCTGAAATTGTAATGGTTGTTTTCGCGAAGCGAAATGATTTTGTAGTGGTATTACAATCGATTTATAAATATAAAAAATTATAATAGTAAAAATGGCAAATTTACAATCGAGAAAAACTCGAATGAGACCTCGAACCAATAGTTATATCGCGTGCGCGCAGGCTAGTTTATGCCGTATCACTACGCGCGAGAGCTTATTTTGCTCTAAACTTTTTCACTTTATTGGCAGCGCGGTTCGAGTGGATGTATCTACCCTCTATTCACGTTACGTCTAGTTAGTTACTATTGTATCTCACACTTTCGAGTTGATGATTTTTTTTTTATTCCTTCAAAACAAAAACATTTTTACTTTTTAAGCTTAACTCATAATTTGGATAGTACTACTGAGGGCAAATCGCTCTGCCGCGGGAAGACAACCACTAAAATTTCAGCGTGTATAGGTACACGTGCCTCATATAAATCTCTCCAGATGTGCGAGATTTGCCTTCCTTCAAAAATATATCCTGCGCGTTAGAAAACATTTTCACCCTCCTAATTGAAATTAAACACGTTCCAATCCTTGTTGTTAGACTAATTTCATATTCGTTTTATGTTATCGTAATAATTAATTGCGACTAAAAGTAGGTAAAGAAATGGCTCATTAATTTTGTAGATTTTAATTAAGTACGTTAGAGTAGCCGACTGTACTTCAAAGGAAAATATTGGATTCTATATTAATTATTTTCAAAATATAATGTAGAGCCATGAACATTTTAGAATTAAGTTTTAAAATTATCTGAAGGTGACTGACTGATTGATTGATCTATCCACGCACAGCTCAAACTACTGGGCGGATCGGGCTGAAATTTGGCATGCAGATAGCTATTATGACGTAGACATAAGCTAAGAAAGGGTTCTTGAAAACTTAACCCTTAAGGGGGTGAAATAGGGGTTTGAAAGTTTTGTAGTCCACGCGGACGAAGTCGCAAGCATAAGCTAGTTTATTTACAAGTTTATTACAAACGCAGGAGCAACTGTCTCCTTTTCCACGGCAACGTATTGCCGGTGTTCCAGAAGCTGTAGACATTTATTTTCAATCCATGGAAGGTTTACTATGAAAAATTATTTTAATATCACTCAATGAAGCAGCAATAGAACCAACCAATATCAAAATGAGCACTAATTTAACTATAATTTAATTTTATTCTAACTGTTATTTTATGAACTGCATGGGACAACTCGCTGTGACATATTTGCTGACAAATGGGCTGACCTCATGGGTCAGATCTTGCACTTTTGTGAACATTTATAATTTTGCTTTTTAAAATTTATAATTTTAACAATTTTTGTAAGTATGTTTATGTTAGTTTGTACTCGTAGTTTAATTAGTGTAATTGGCTTTATGGCCGTTCTAATTAAATAATAAATAAATAAATAATAATAATAATAATAATGAGGATTTACAAAAATAATTAATTTCCAAAATTGTATACCTACATGCTACCTACCACAATATTTGTACGCCGCGCCGCGGGCTAATGTGTTGAACTTTATAATAATTAATAATCATTTAATTAATATAATTTACTCAGTCATAATAAGTCTTTAGTTTAGTCATAGTAAGGACTAACTCTCTATGCAGACGATACCTGTTTGTTATATTTTGGGCCATCTATTGGAACTCTTATTAGTCATGCTCAAGAAGATTTAAACACTTTGTCTGCATGGTTCAAATATAATCTACTAACGATAAATATTTCAAAAACATCCTACATAATCTTTAAAGCTAAAAACAAATTAATTCAATCGTATCAACCTCTTACAATTGACAATACTCCGTTACATCAAAAACACAACGAAAAATACCTTGGATTAAGATTAGATAATTATTTAAACTGGAATACTCAAATTAAACATCTTAGAAGCAAATTGGCAGCAATGACTGGGTCCATCAGAAATCTAGCACAAACTATACCACGTGAGCTTTGTTACACTATCTATAATACACTAATAAAGCCTCACTTAATGTACTTGATTGAAGTCTGGGGAAGTGCTGCCAGGACAAGATTAGCTCATCTACAAACTGCTCAAAATAAAATAGTAAAAATTCTTTTCACATATCCCTTTCGAACACATACAAAAAAACTTTACATCGACACCAAAATTATGAACATTCATCAGTTATAAATATATACAACACATGTATTTTTGTTAGGAAAACTATAAATAAAACAATCCACACAAATATCACATTTACAAAAATTAAAACTAAAACTCGTCGAGCCAGTTACCTTATCCTACCCAAAACTAGAACAAATTATGGCAGAAAAAACCCTAACCTATGAAGGAGCTAAACTTTATAACCAAATACCTGCACACATAAAAAATGTACACTCATTCAATGCATTTAAAACTGAATTAGCTGCTCACATTATGAGTAATGCGAATCACTTCGACAAATGCATTGAATGAGTACCTAAATGGCGAATATTTGTAAAATTTATTCTTAGAATTAAGTTCTCATGTAAGTGACTTTGTCTTTATGAGAATAAACGTCTTTAAACCTAAACCTACTATGTATTTGCGGCGCTTGCGTTTGAGACTCTGGGCCCATGGTCATGGAAAGCTTTTATAAACGTCGTGTCCCAAAAGCTGATCCACGCGTCTGGTGACCCAAGAGCTGGTGCTTATTTCGCTCAACGGTTGAGCCTTGCCGTTCAGCGAGGTAATAGCGCCAGTGTTTTGGGCACAATGCCCATAAATGACCATTTGGACGGCGTATATTTTTTGTAAATATATATTTTTTTTTAGTGATAAATTTTTCTGTATGTTTTATAGACTAGAGATAGACTTTATTTGTAAAATGATATAGTGGTAATAATTAAATACTAAAGAATAATTAATAATTATCATCTTTTGTAACACACATTATGTAAATAAATATTTTTTATTTCTATTTCTATAACAGCCCTTAAGTCTGTAATAGCACGCTAGTGATGATGGGATAAAATGTTTTATTGGTGATTTAAATCAACAAAAAGCTTGTTAGTGGCCAAACAAGTCGCGGCGCTGGTTGTTATAGTCCTTAATTGGCGCGATTGGAGGCGGGCCAACGTTGCGTCACGGTTGCCCAAATAACAAGTGCCATCTATTGGCAACTTGACTCACCAGCGATTGTTTTTAGGGTTCCGTACCTCAAAAGTACAAGTAAAATTAATGTAAATAGTTGTTAATTCTCGATATATAAGTGAACTGTTGTGTTTTTTATTGAGAAATAAATGTCTTTAAACCGAAAAGGAAAAACGGAACCCTTATAGGATCATTTTGTTGCCTGTCTGTCTGTCATTGACCTAGAATCATGAAATTTGGCAGGTAGGTAGGTCTTATAGCAGACATTCGGGGAAAAATCTGAAAACCGTGAATTTGTGGTTACATCACACAAAAAAACGGGCCAAGTGCGAGTCAGGCTCGCACACTGAGGGTTCCGTTCTACAGTCGTATTTTTTCGACATTTTGCACGATAATTCAAAAACTATGATGCATAAAAATAAATAAAAATCTGTTTTAGAATGCACAGGTAAAGCCCTTTCATATGATACCCCACTTGATATAGTTATCTTACTTCGAATATTGAAAATACTAATTATTAATTCATGAAAGTAGTTCAGTCAGATCAGTAGTTTGCACTGTGCGTTGATAGATCAGTCAGTCAGTCAGTTAGTCAGATTTTCCTTTTACATATTTAGATTTCGTTCATCCAATCAATATGAAGTAGGTATAACATTACCAAAATCGATAGCATATTCGGAGCTTATTTTTTCACTAATTGAGTTCCACTGTATCGACGTTCGCACGGGGGCTTTTCACATCAACGGGATTACAATCCCCGCCGGGTAATACTTCTATTGATTACGGATTACCAGCGGGCCACTTCGGAAAAATTATATCAATTTACTCGCACAATGTTTGCGGACAGCGAAACCGGGGGAGTGGGCGATCGATCTACAACAATACCTATTCAATTTACCTATGGTAAATCTATATATATAAAAGGAGAAGGTGACTGACTGACTGACTGACTGACTGACTGATCTATCAACGCACAGCTCAAACTACTGGACGGATCGGGCTGAAATTTGGCATGCAGATAGCTATTATGACGTAGGCATCCGCTAAGAAAGGATTTTTGAAAATTCGACTCCTAAGGCGGTGAAATAGGGGTTTGAAATTTTGTAGTCCACGCGGACGAAGTCGCGAGCATAAGCTAGTTAATATTATAAATCACTAGGGTGAACAAAAGAAAATTCTCACAGGCAAAAGGGAGGTGTAGGATTCCTTTTTTTGCCTAGAATATAATTATCTACAATATTCATACCTTCAAAAGAAGAAAAAGTAAACAGGCAGACAGACAAGAAGACAGACAAACTATTTAGCATTTATATACCTAGGTACCTACTTGACTTCGGCGGGCGAACAAGTAAATTTTCTTTATTCCCTATCCCGTGAGAATTCCGAAAATAGAGCCCTATTTCTTGTCTACATTACAACCGAAACTTATGTGTAAATTTTCAGTTATCTATTCAATATGAAACATAACATTACCAAAATCGATAGCATATTCGGAGCTTATTATTTCACTAATTGAGTTCCACTGTATCGACGTTCGCACGGAGGCTTTTCACATCAACGGGATTACAACCCCGCCGGGTAATACTTCTATTGATTACGGATTACCAGCGGGCCACTTCGGAAAAATTATATCAATTTACTCGCACAATGTTTGCGGACAGCGAAACCAGGGGAGTGGGCGATCGATCTACAACAATACCTATTCAATTTACCTATAGTAAATTAATATTATAAATCACTAGGAAAAGAAAATTCTCACAGGCAATAGGGAGCTGTAGGATTCCTTTTTTGCCTAGAATATAATTATCTACAATATTCATACCTTCAAAAGAACAAAAATTAAACAGGCAGACAGACAATTTATCATTTAAATACGACTTCGGCCGGCGTACAGGTAAATTTTCTTTATTCCCTATCCCGTGAGAATTTCGAAAATTGGGACCTATTTCATATGAGCTTCAGTTGAGCTATGTCGGTTACTCTAGTTCTCCCACGGATCTCCTCATTCCTGATTTGATCACGTAGAGAAACTCCAAGCATAGCTCTCTCTGCCCAATTTAATATAGAAATTACTAGCTTTTGCTCGTTTAGAATTTCTTTTTTAGGGTTCCTTACCTCAAAAGGTATCTTTTGTAGTTGTGATATTATTCATAATATGAAAAAACAGGTGGTCCACGGGTGGACACCACACTGTACCAGTAAACCTCGCGTGGTCAATGTCCACAAATTTTCGATTAGTCTATCAGCCTCCATGAAAAGGCTTTTCATGTGATTTTTGAGATGCTATCTATGAAATGGTCCATCTCTACCTATCAAAGAATTTAATTTAATATTCTCCTCAGTAATCTGATATCGGGATTTTCATCTTGTTTTCATAATTTGATTACTCGGAATTAAAATGATGTTTTTATCGATAATTGGTTTTGTGGAACCATTTTGGACTTTTCCGTTTTCATTTTTATTTTGACGCTATCTGAGCTCAGTATACCTATATAAAAAAATCTATATATACAGGGTGTAACCAGAACACTAGCAAAATCTTAGCGCTATTGTTATACGAGTTAAATACAATCCATTACCAATATTCATTTTGTAGTTTTAGTGATTTAGTATTTTTCAAACCCGCAATGTACTTAAAGCGTGCAAAATAAATTAAAAAAAAAAAAAAAACTCGGGTCAATGCCACACCTACGACGCGGTATTGACTCCGACTGGCCTACTTACGCAACGTTCCTTGACCTCTAGCGTCAGATGTTTTATTTGCAATATATCGTATACTTTTACTAAATTGTAGGATTTTTTTATTTTCACGTTTTTATTTGTGGTATCATTATCAGTAATCATCAGTTCTATCCAATACCAGCGTTCTAGTTACACCCTGTATAAAAGTAAAAGGTGACTATCTACGTGTATGTTATGTACGCTGAGTGAGTCGTCCGTCCGTGACCCGTCTGTCTTTCAGTACTGTCTTCTTCACAAATTTAATGTATTCATCCGTAATGGCCTCACATCATCATCCTCAATTGATTCTCTTCCCAAATGTAATTGTTTCACCCATTGTTTTATGGTAGAGTACGTACTAAGGGGAAGAACTTCCATACTTACGCAACATCCAAACCTTCTTTGATTTCCGCCAATGTCTTGTCAAAAATTTAATCACAGCTGACTTTGTTGGGGGCTATATGTTTGAAACAAAATGATTTTTTTGTGGGTACTTAACGAAAAGTCGAAATTTTGTATCTCTGATTAATCTAATGAGGGTAGGCCGGAAACTTTTGTAGCTTACCTAATAGATAATAGTTTAGTTCCGCGATCTACAACTCTACTGCGTAAAAAGGGCAAACTTATAAGAAACCCCTGAAACAATCATAACCGCAACCCGCAAACATCAAAAAGCGCACTACCCGCAGTCCGACCACAAATCCGCTATTCGACAAATCTCGAGAGACGCTGGTCGAGATGGAATAATTTAAATATAAATCCGCGGAGCCACGAGGCTGGAACGTAATAAAACATAGAAAGAAATCCATCCGAAGCTGACGAAGTAATCCCGATTCCCAGGGCCGTCTTTACCCGGGGGTTCAAGTGGTGTGGTACACCCGGGCGCAGAGTCCTAGGGAGCGCAAGCTGACCGCCATGGATTGGGTATTGGACTACAATTTTTTTATTACTTTATTATAAACGAGGATAAAAATAATGACGTAACCTGAAAAACTAATTAAATCGATCAAATACCAAAAAGTTATAACCATTTAAATATTTCTCGTTAGACAGGGATAGCGATATAGAATTTTGACGTCACACTTTACTAATGCCATAGTAGCTTCGTGCGGTTTCATACAAATTTTCGTTTTGCGAGTAAGGAATAGAAGACTCTCCCACTCCAAAATTAAAATGCCTGTAACTTTGTAAATCTTTGTTGGATTTTAATATTTTTTTCAGCGTACGTCTTTATTTTTATCCTAGTTTATAATAAAGAAATAGTATTTATCAAATTCAAAAATAGGAAAATACCCAATTTCGATAGGTACGTAGACACTGAGACCATGCGGGCGGAGCCGCAGGCGCAGCCAGTGGCCAGTTTTTTTGTTTACAAGAGCGGGGGGTGGAGGAGGAAGGGGGAGAGAGTGGGGGGCGCAGGCTGACTTTCGAACCCCGGCGCCGAATATGCTTAATCCGGGTCTGCCGATCCCTCCCGTTGTTCAGCCACGAAAATTTATTTCAAGACGAATCTTTGCATAATACTCCGTTAATAAGGCCCTCTTGGTGTATGAAATACTCAATTTTGACTGCCTGTTATGAGTCGGGAAACTTTTTGGGTTCCGTACCAAAGAGTGCCTGTTACTAGGCCTCCGTTTCCGTCGTCTGGTCGTCTGTATCTCATGAACCAAGGAATAACGCCCACCGCGCAACTCGAAAATCCGCCTAATATACATTTAATATGAAACTACAACGGCTAGAGACGTGGTGGGACGAATAATTTAGTGGATTCTTTCTTTAGTGGACGCCTTCCTTAATAGGCAGAAAATTGAGATTTTCACAAAGTATGTATTTCTATTGCCGCTATAACAACAAACCATGTGAAACCAAGATAGCAAATTTTAAAATTGCCGCCAAGCAAATTAAAGAAATTAAAAAAAAAGTAGGTACTTAGTTAGTATCTTGGCGATGACTACCTAATTTGTCAGAAAAATTGTATGTCAGGGTTTCCTTGGCTTAACTCTGTATTGTAAACACCTTGTCTTCCCATATTCAGTTATTTATAAATAACTAGATGATGCCCACGACTTCGTCCTCGTGGATTTACGTTTTTTTTTAAATCCCGTGGGAACTCTTTAATTTTTCGGGATAAAGTAGCCTATGTCCTTCCTCGGGATATAAGCTAACTCTGTACCAAATTTCATCAAAATCGGTTGAACGGTTGGGCCGTGAAAAGCTAACAGAAGACAGACAGGGATTTCATTTTGTTACAAAGACATAGCCAGACTGTCGACTAAAAATTCGGAATGTACTAAATTGACTTGACAAGACATCGGCGGAAATAATGGATAATAAATAATAAAAAAGATGGTACGGAACCCCTCGTGTGCGGGTCCGACTCGCACTTGACCGGTTTTTTTTCGCCCACGTCTTATCGAAGCCTTGCCAATTTCTTTTGTGTTGGAGATTGACGAGTTTGTCAATAAGACGAATATTATAATTTGGATCCAAATATATATTTTTTAGATCATTATTCAGAAATAAATATTTATAGCTATGTTTTTATTATTGGACCATCTGCATCGTTGTAATGATCGACCTACGTCTTAAAACTTTGTACACAAAGGTTGCCAACTCTAATTACTAAGCCTCCGTTGTCCGTCCGCCTGTCTGTGTAGCGGGCTGTATCTAACCGTAATATATGGAGAATTGAAATTTTCACTATTATTCGATTCATTGTCAGATATTTCGACATCTTAATCACTATTACCACGTTATATCAATCCATACTAATATTATAAATGCAAAAGTGTGTCTGTCTGTCTGTCTGCTATAGTCGACGGCTTTTATCTGTGTGTCGAGTAACTCGACGACTGAGTTTAAAATGCGTCGACTTTCTTTCACGTCGAATGCCTTTCACGCCTCAACCGTTCAACCGATTTTGACGAAATTTGGTACAGAGATAGCTTGCATCCCGGAAAAGAATATAGGCTTTTTATCCCGAAAAGTTCCTACAGGATGTTCAGAAACCTAAATCCACGCGAAGTCTCGGGCATCATCAAGCTGGTTCCTATCAACCAACAAACCCCATTTCGTAACAGCAAACCAAAACTAGATCCTTAAATTTAAATAACCCGCACAGTCAGTCAGTTTAAAGCAAATTCTGATAGCTCGCGGCTCGACCTACATAGCCGTTATTTGAATGTGGTCCCGTATGCGGATGCCTGCTGCACTCGTACGGAATCAGGCCAGGCGTGCTCAAATTTCATTCATCCATTTCTATGATTCAAAACTTTCCCTTTTATGTCGACCAGAATAGCAGGCTATAGGTAAATAGCCTTCAAAATATAGCCTCAATATAACCTAGCGTGCTTGAGAATACATTCTCATTTCATTGCTAAACGATTCCCCATAGAGATGCATGCCCGGGATAGAATCTTCGACCCCCCAAATAGAAGTCCTGTTATCTTAACCAGTTTAGGCTATCACCGTTTCATAATTAACAGGATGTAACCAGAACGCTTGCAAAAACGAAGACAGGTGAAAAAACTGATTATTATGATACCACAAAAAACGCGAAAAAAATATTTTAAAAAATTCCTATTTTGTAAAAGTTTACGATATATTGCAAATGAAACATCTGACTGACGCAATAGGTACAAACATTGCGTAAGTAGGCCACTCGCAGTCAATGTTAAAATTAATACCTAAAATATAATCCTCAGAGTCAAGAGAACATCTAATCTAATTGGTGTCTCTAACAGCTAAGGAGATGTTAACATATAATTTGATGTCAGCTGCTAGACACATATCTTTGTGATAGTCGCCAGAGACACGTTCCGTTGACAAGGTTTAAAGCCTTAATATACACTATTTCAAACTACTCATGATACAACATGCTTCATCATACAAAACCACATCATTACGGAGTCTGTAAGGCAAATGTCATGTGTTTTGTATAACATCCTTTTGCCTGAAGCTTCTAACGCGCTTTCCCAATAAAGCTCGGCTCTTCTCAGCGGATCTCATCAATCGGTCTATTTGCGTCTACTGCTGGATATAGGCCTTCCCAAGAGCGCACGACCACACACGATCCTCTGCCTTCCTCATGCTGGGGCAGACGTGTTCTGGAGAGGAGACCTCGTATCGGCAAGCGCAGTGTGGCACGACGTCCAACTATCTAAAGAAGGTAGCGAGAAGTGGGTGGATGAGGAAGGCAGCATATTATCTAAGTGACACAAATTATCCTTCATAAAATAAACATTTCAGTCACATATTTTCAAAGTCTTATTTAGCCTCACAAAGTTTTCTGGAGGTGCGAATCTCACGTGATACGGGTTCCAAAACTCTGGCTTTTTATTGGTTAGTTATGACGTCACCGTCATCCCACAGCCAACCATCAAGGGTCATAGTACAGCCATGTTTATAAAGGAAAAAATATTCACGAAATAATTTAATTTAATTTAAAACAACTTTATTGTTACTAAAATTACAGAGAGTAAGAATACAGGATACACTTAAAAAACAAAGGGCGACCTTATCACTAAAGTGATCTCTTCCAGGCAACCCATACTTAAGAACTTATAGAACTGTAAGACGGGGAGTCGCAATGTAGTTATATATATAGGCATACATAAACATACACTCTAATAGGTACATACTATACAATATAATGTTATATAGTATAATATAATATAATATAATATATACATATATATAAATAATATATAAAATCAATGTAATGTAATTAATGTCTTGTATACCATCTACACTGCCGACTTACCTGTGTCAAAGGATGTGATCACAGCGACATATGCTGATGACACTGCTCTACTTGCCTGCAGCAATGACGCCAACATTGCTTCGCTTAAACTGCAAGAACATCTCAGCAAAATAAGTTCCTGGCTAAAAAAGTGGAGAATAAGAGCTAGTGCATCGAAGTCAAACCATATAACATTCACTTTGAAAAAAGGAGATTGCCCACCTGTCAAACTAGACCAGACCATCCTACCTACGCAAACAACAATTAAGTACCTAGGTATGCATTTGGATAGAAGGCTAACCTGGAGAGATCACATCAAGGCAAAACGTGATCAGGCCAACTGGAAGTTCCGAGAACTATATTGGCTGATAGGTCGACAGTCCTCACTAAGCTTTGAAAATAAGCTCCTCATATATAAATGCATCATCAAACCGGTATGGACGTACGGCATCCAGCTCTGGGGTTCAGCTAGCCACTCAAATATTGAGATACTCCAGCGCTTCCAGAACAATGTTTTAAAGGGCATATGCAACGCATCGTGATTCACAAAAAACTCCGAAGTGCACGAATACACAGAAATCCCCACGGTAAAGGAGGAAATAGACAGGTCACTTGAGGCCTACAAACAAAGACTTGAGCGTCATAAAAACAGCCTGGCAGTCCAACTTCTGGATGCCAGTAACAGCACGTTCCGCCTTAAGAGGACAAGTTTGGCCAGCATAATATAGCATAATAATTCATATTGAAGAAGGGATGTCACATCGCTGGATGTGCAAAGCCTAAACTGTGAACATTTACGAACCTCCAATCTGTTTATAGTCCAGGGACTGATCGCAGATAGAAGAGAAAGAGTGAAAAAAAAAAAAAAAATGTAATTAAACAATAATACATAGCTAACTGTACATATTCTTATCGCAGAAAATCTACAGTGACAGATAGTGTTTCTTAACACGGTTTTTAAAGATCGCCAGCGATTTGGAGCGTCTTATTTCGACCGGAAGTGCATTCCACAGCGAAGCTGCTTTTACAGTGAATGATTCCGCGTAGCTATGCGTATTACATTTGGTCGCTTTAAGCTTAAAGTCGTAACAGGAACGCAGGCCGCGATTACGTTCGAAGGAGCTAAAGAATTTAAACTGATCTTTAAGGTAGGGTGGTGACCAGGGATGGAAAAGTGTGGCAAATAGGATGGAAAGAACATGTAGATTACGTCGATGCCTAATAGGGAGCCAGTTCAGTTTTTTACGATATTCAGAGATATGGTCGTATTTCCTTAAGCCAAAAATGAACCGAATGCACAAGTTTTGCAGTCGCTCCAGTTTATTTAGTAGGTCTTCATTTAAATCTAGGTAGCAGACATCGGCGTAATCCAAGATAGGAAGAAGGAGGGTATTGGCAAGCAAGATCTTGGTCTTAACGGGTAGTAAGTTTTTCCACATTTTTAGGGAATAATCTTGCAGGGGTGTGATTATCCATTAGGTTTCTCAGAAGCGCATGGAATATAAGACGCGTGGAATTTAAGACGCGTGGAATGTAAGACGCGTGGTCGCTTTATACCGGTTCCAAAAACCCTGGCTTTTTATTGGTTAGTTATCACGTCACCGTCATCCCACAGCCAACCATCAAAGGTTCATACAGCCATGTTTATAAAGAAAAAAATATTCACGGGATAATCTTGCGGTGGTGGCATTATCCATTAGATTTGTCAGACGCGCCCTCAGCGCAATATACGTGATGCGGGTTCAAACGACCCGGCCCGCTTAGTCGACGTTTTATAAATACGCCAGCGGGACTTCATTATAACAAGTGCTCCCTACAAACGTTTCGTACCATAAAGATGTCCTCGTAGAGATACGGTTATCCGCAGATTATTGTTATTTGAATGATTACTGTCTAGACGGAGGACGGGCATCATAGATAATGGTAGGGATGCATAAGGGGTGCGAGATTGGGACGACTGCTTTCCTACTTTAAATCTAAGGAGATTCGTTTTAATCCGGTTTAAATCCAAGTTATCACAGATATACCAGATATGCAACTAGCGTGGCCCCCTCAGTCCCTCTCGCTCAAGCAGAGGCACTATTACTTGTGAAATGTTATTCCGTCTATTTTACGTTCGCTTCGGCTATTGTAGCCTAGTATACTGCAACCCACCATTGCACAATAACTTCGAAAACAAAAAACAACCAAACGAATCAATTATTTATTTACAATACTTGAGTCAACATAACCTCACTTCACGTTGTTTGCCAAAATCTCACGTACAAATACGCCACGGTAATAAGGACAAAACATAATTATTTTGTCACGTTCTATTAAGAGCTTAAATGCATTTAGCTATCTCGCTCTAACACAACTAAAGTGTCACAATAGGGCTACTTCTAAAGGTATTTATTCTGATCAAGTTATGATCCTTAAAAACAGATTATAATTATTAGCTAGAGATTATTATAACTATCTATTTAGTCTACAACCACTATTATGCAGCTATATTAAGGACTAAAGAATGAGTGACTGATCTTTCTTATGAGGCCCATAGTTAGCGACCATGTCTCGAATCCATATCTCATCACTGGCAAGTGGCAACACACACTGCTCGAAGACTTTGGTCTTCAAGCACAGGAATTTTGGACAAGAAGACATCTCGAAGCTTCCTGAACGCTGCCCAACCGAGGTGAATTCGGCGGCTGACCTCTTTCTCGAAATTGGACATGCATATTATTTTGAAATTTTAAAAACGGTTTTTCTTTCGTCAGGATCAGGCAAAATTAAATAAAATCGTCTTCGCAAGCTTTGTTCCAAAGCAGAAATTAGATTCATTCATGCTTTTATTTTAATAAAAAGCAAATTGAAAAGAGTGAATAAAAGTCCGGATGAATAAAGAATAAGCATTATTTTATTCAAAGCACAAACAATAGTATTTCTGGATGATTATAACTACGAGAATAATAAATCCTAACGTCGGGTTTAGATTGGATTTATAAATTAGTGAGATGTCGTATGTGGTATGAATTACAAAGCGACCAAAAGGGGACCAAATAAATTGAGGTATTTACCTATTATTGTAATCAGATGATTGGTGTAATCCTATATTGGTTTGTCCAATGTAAAAGGCTTGAAATTAAGGTAATAAAGAATGGCTTAGACTAGAATATATTATGTTTTTATTCAAATACTTTTACAAGATAATTTGATTCAAAATAATTTACCACGAAAATTTTGAAGAACGAGCTAGAAACTCGGCGGTTTCTCTTTTCAAACTTCTTCTTGTACATTTTTAGGGTTCCGTACCTCAAAAGGAAAAACGGAACCCTTATAGGATCACTTTGTCTGTCTGTCTGTCTGTCTGTCTGTCGGTCTGTCTGTCTGTCTGTTGGTCTGTCAAGAAACATACAGGGTAATTCCCGTTGACCTAGAATCATGAAATTTGGCAGATAGGTATAGTTCTTATAGCTGACATTCGGGGAAAGTCTGAAAACCGTGAATTTGTGGTTACATCACACAAAAAAAATTAAATTGTGGTCATAAACTAATAATTAGTATTTTTAACTTACGAAGTGAGATAACTATATCAAGTGGGGTATCATAATATGAAAGGTCTTCACCTGTACATTCTAAAACAGTTTTTTTTTATGCATCACAGTTTTTGAATTATCGTGCAAAATGTCGAAAGAATACGACTGTAGTATGGAACCCTCACTGCGCGAGCCTGACTCGCACTTGATCGGTTTTTTTTCATTCAGATACAAGTTAGCCCTTGACTGCAATCTCACTTGATGGGTAGTGAGGTATGGGTCATCTTAGACTACAACGTCACCTAAGTGACGATGCAGTCTAAGATGGAAGCGGGCTAACCTGGAAGAGGTATGGCAATTTTTAATAAACCCATGCCCCTTTGGTTTCTACACGGCATCAAAATAAACATTTTAGGACCAATGAATCGGTGCCATTTTGCTTGTTCAATGGCCCTGTCCTTACGAAGTAATATACTAGGGTCATTCAATAAGTAAAGAGACAAATGGCTATAGCTCAAAACCCATTTATTTCAATCTTTCAAAATTAAGGCTATTTTTCAACATAATCACCCCCCACAGTTATGCACCTGTCCCATCTTTCTTGCAGCTTCCTAATTCCCTTGGCGAAGACGTTGTCCGCTGCGCCAGATCCTTCTTTCCACGCACGTGCAAACTGTGGAACCAACTCCCATCGGCGGTGTTCCCACTAGATTATAACATGGGGTTATTCAAGGGGCGGACCAACAAATTCCTAAAAGGCCGGCAACGCATCGGCGGCTCCTCTGGTGCTGCAAATGTTCATGGGCGGCGGTAATCACTTAACATCAGGTGACCCGCCTGCTCGCTTGCTCGCTATATCTATTTAAAAAAAAAAAAAAAAGAAGAATTCTTTCGATTTACCCCGAAGCCACTTTTGCACCACTCCCTTAACTTCTTCATTGTTAGCAAATCTTTTTCCACGTAGGGTATCTTTGAGTGGTCCAAATTGGTAAAAATCAGATGGGGCGAGGTCAGGACTGTAGGCAGGATGAGGTAAGAACTCCCAACCCAATTCTTGAAGCATATCACGGGTCAGATTCAGCCCGTATGAGGGCGGGCGTTATCGTGCTGAAGAATGACTCCATTTGACAAGAGTCCACGGCGTTTGCTCCTGATAGCTGGTCTAACTTTGTGTTCTAGCATCTCAGAGTAGTATTGGCTATTGATAGTTCGCTGATCTTCAAAGAAATCGCAATAGACTGGACCCTGTGAGTCCCAAAAGATGGTCAGCATCACTTTATCGGCGGAAGGTTGAACCTTCATTTTTTTGCGAACTGGAGAGCTAGTGTGTTTCCACTCTATGCTCTGCCTTTGGTCTCAGGGTCGTAGTGATGGATCCAGACCTCGTCTTGCAATCTTCTAGTGGACTTGCCATATTGAATTAAAATTTTTGAGGTTGTGTTGATATAAAATGATGAAACAGCTAATCAGAGCATATCCTGAGGTTGCCAACTAACACCCCTGAAAAGATTATACACATTCATTGAATAGTTTTAAAATTATAGAATTTATCTCTTTACTTATTGAATGACCCTCGTATAAGTCAATGCTAATTACACAGTTCGTTAGCAAAAGCTTCGTTTCAAAAGAATCATTAAGTTTCCTTTTCATTGTCGGCTTATACTTCGCAGCATCTTACGTCACTTTTCCAACCGTCATACGTAGCTCAAATTACAGTGCGCCATATTATATTATTATGCTCTTCAATATAAGATTCTATCTCTTCTCGAGTAAGGTTTGAAATTGACTGTGTCTGTTTGGTATTACCATGTATTTTCAACTTTTCAAGCGGCATAATATTGTTTGATGGTTTCCGATTGTGAACTTTGCGGCTGAGGTTTGAGGGTCGTGTTTTGTCTGTGAGGTCACGGAGGTAGAATGTATCTCCGTGTCACTCTGGTGTCAGCGTGGAGCACGTCAGTTTTTGTGTCAAGGATGACGCGTACCTGTGTCAGCTGTAGCGTCAGAAGCAGAGGTCACGCTGAATTATCGTAAAAATACCTTTATCATCTTTGAATGTTTTCGGTGGGAAGTTCCGAATTTTTAGGGTTCCGTGCCCAAAGGGTAAAACGGGACCGTATTACTAAGAGTAATATTTTCATTTTTGTACAAAATTCCAAGTTTGTAAGACACTAGAAAATACCTAGCCCTGTAGGTTTTTGCTTTTCATGAACTTTTAGAATTCAAAAATTGGCTATGACATATTATAAACAAATAGATAAAGTGATAATTTAAGGGTTCCGTTTTTCCATTACGAGGATTACTGAATCCTAAAAGTAGAACAAAAACAGGTCTTAAAAAAATAACGAACCTTTGCATTCAGCCCAATTTACATTCAGCGTAACTCACTTACCCCGCCCAATGGCAAAAACTTTACTAACAAGTAAAAAGTAAAATAGAAAGAAAAATTTGCCAACTAAATGAACACTTTAATGCCCCACAATGTTGTTGTCTGTCCGTACAATGTAGTCCCACGTCAATTTACGGGGTTTTTGACGGCCAAGGACCTTTGTGGGCGTAGACTGAGTAAAAAATCTATACAAAGAAACGTTTGCTTTCTCATTCACACTAATAAGAGAGTACCTACAGATAAAGTTACTAATGTGATAAACAGAGACGCAGCTAAGCTAGTTTTTGTCCCTTATCGTGTAACCGATTTTTTTCAAGGACTACAACTTTAGTTGTAAAACAAACTTTGAGAATTCGTGGCGTCATTGTATTTCTCATTAGTTATTTACTTGTTTTCACATAAAAAACGTTTAATACAAATATTGTTAATCGGTTAATACAAGTTTTGACAACTAAACAATGGTAATTGTCGTGTTATTCATCGTTACGTCGTGCTATCGCTATCTCAGACGCGGTTACACAGTACTTTAGTCTAGCTATTTTACTCAGTCTACGTTTGTGGGGCTGTTTTTTTTTCAATGTTAAGGGTATGGTTTTAGGTCAGGGGCTCTTTCGTCAAGATTTTGAACAAAGGATTTTCTAAAAGTGTATGTAAATGAGCAACGAGCACCACTAGATTTTTTTTCGTTTGAGAATTACAATTCAAATAAGTTTCATTATTTTATGAAATTTGAATTTTTAAAAACTTATGCATTCAGATTTTCTACATCAATACCTACCCATATTATAAACGTGAAAGTGTGTTTGTTTGTCATTCAATCACGTCGCAACGAAGCAATTGATCGACGTGATTTTTACATGGGTATAGTTTAAGACCTGGAAAGTGACATAGGCTCCTTTTTATCCCGGGAAAGAGTTCCCATGGGATTTTAAAACCTAAGTCCACGCGTACGAAGTCGCAGGCATTTGTTAGTAAATGTTTTTTTTTCATCAGTTATTTTTGATATAATTATAGCAGTCTACCAGATGGAAGGACGACATCAGGCCGTCGTGAGGAGCCGCTGGATCCAAGCAGCGCATGACTGCTGCGTGTGGAAGTCACTATAAGACTACAAGAGACTGTCTAGCAGTGGACGATCGGTTGACGATGACAACGGCTGTGGTGGTATGGTGTGGTAAATTCAACCATTAAGGTGACGCAGTACGCTCGACCGAACCTGTTTGCTTTTCACTTGACATTGTATGGAAAGGTGAGAGGTACGATGATTTTCACCGAAATCAAGGGTTTAGGAAAAGTATTTTTGAGAAAAAACTACTAGCTTTATGTTTGCAAAGTATAGTGATTTCAACTAATAAATTAATAAACTATGTCTAATGTTAAATTCCTTTACAATTTTCATACCCCTAATCTTATTTATTTACGCCCAAAGTTGTCATAAATTTTGTGTTAAAATAGGAATCTTTTGAGGCTCGTAACTTTAAAACCAATTTTTTTTTCAATGTTTCATATATCAATAAACCTAGATAATGACGAGATTAATCGATATAATACTTAGTTTTGAGCATACAATTATCAAATAATGTAGTAATTACCCTCCTACGTTTGTATGAAGAAAGCACCGAACTGAGCCCACTTAAGGGGGTAAAATAGGCGTTTGAAATTCGAGTAGTCCACGCGGACGAAGTCGCAGGCATAAGCTAGTTATATTTATGGAAAATCAGTGAAAATAGAAATACCTAACTAGCTAAATAAAAACTCTACACTGTAGCTTTAATAAAACTAAATACATTAGAAATTCTAATGAGTGTTGTCGTTTCTATTCCTCGTATCGGCATTCTCTTTGTCAATAATTAAGCAGCAATAAAGAAACGTTGGTCATTCGCACTCAATACCCCCGCGTCTAACGAAGAAACACTTCGTTACCATGAAAATGAAACAACTCGTACCTTAACTAATGAACACTATTCTTTATTTAGTAGCGGCTTTACAGAGAAATAGTGTTATTAGGCTCAAGACACATTGGTGTAGGGACGCGTATTTTCTTTCGCGCCTTTACAAGGTTGGCAGACATGAGACATTTCAATAGGTGGACAACGACTCGCAGGGTCCGCTGGATCCAGGCGGCGCAAGACCGTGGCATCTGGAAGTCCATACAAGAGGCTTATGTCCAGCTGTGGATGTCTTGGAACAGGTCGACGGTTAAGGAGAGGACTCGATAGACGATGGTTTAGGCCATAG
This sequence comes from Maniola hyperantus, assembly GCF_902806685.2. NCBI lineage: Eukaryota > Metazoa > Arthropoda > Insecta > Lepidoptera > Nymphalidae > Maniola > Maniola hyperantus. The sequence goes on along the minus strand of NC_048538.1, from coordinate 16,805,160 downwards.
CCTAGTTGCCGGTTAAAATTGAAATCATCATCATCATCAATATACGTCTACTGCTGGGAAATATTATGAATTCCCATATTCATTTCAATAGGTCTCTTGTAGGGACTTCCACACGCCACGGTCTTGCGCCTGAATCCAGCGGCTCCCTGCAACTCGCCTGATGGCATCCGTCCACCTAGTGTGGAGTCTTTCAACGCTGCGCTTTCCAGTGCGAGGTTGTCATTCGGGCACCTTGGGACCCCAACGTCTTTTTTGAACTATGTGCCCTGCCCATTGCCACTTCAGCTTTGCCACCCGCTGAGATATGTTGGTTCCTCTGGTAAATGTCAAATAGGTACTGCTTAATTACACTGGTAAATGTCAAATAGGTACTGCTTAATTACACTGGTAAATGTCAAATAGGTACTGCTTAATTACACTGGTAAAAGTCAAATAGGTACTGCTTAATTACACTGGTAAAAGTCAAATAGGTACTGCTTAATTACACTGGTAAAAGTCAAATAGGTACTGCTTAATTACACTGGTAAAAGTCAAATAGGTACTGCTTAATTACACTGGTAAAAGTCAAATAGGTACTGCTTAATTACACTGGTAAAAGTCAAATAGGTACTGCTTAATTAAACTGGTAAAAGTCAAATAGGTACTGCTTAATTACACTGGTAAAAGTCAAATAGGTACTGCTTAATTACACTGGTAAAAGTCAAATAGGTACTGCTTAATTACACTGGTAAAAGTCAAATAGGTACTGCTTAATTACACTGGTAAAAGTCAAATAGGTACTGCTTAATTACACTGGTAAAAGTCAAATAGGTACTGCTTAATTACACTGGTAAAAGTCAAATAGGTACTGCTTAATTACACTGGTAAAAGTCAAATAGGTACTGCTTAATTACACTGGTAAAAGTCAAATAGGTAAGTACTGCTTTTAAAATGAAAAATTGTTTCAAAATTCCCTCCACCAGATAACCACGTGTCGTTTAAGAGAGAACTAAATTTTTATTGACGCGCCAAGGGGACTATTCGCTGAATAGGCAAATTGAATCGGGCCCGGACAAAAGCAATTTAGTATGGACAGGTAGAAATTGGTTGCATTCAGCCTTTGGTGGGGGAACATCGGCTTTCTTATTATTTGTCTTGGCTTTTCAATAAAGTTTAGTTGGCTTTACCACGGAATAATATAATAGTACTACCGTAGCTTTACTCAGGCCTGCGCTATTAATGCGCTAATGCGCTAGCTCAGGATCTAAGACTGAATGATAGCCACCAAGCTCATTTGACATTGGTTAGTTCTACATTGCTGCTTCATCGAGTGACACCCAAACATTTTTTCGTAAAAGCCTTCAATGGACTAAAAATAAATCTCAAGTGAGTTGTGGTCGGTATCGCCTGGCCAAAAAAAGGAGTAAAATTTTTTAGGGTTCATTTATTGCTTGTATCTACCTTAGTTTGTATGTATATTGTGTTTCTTTAATCCACCATAACATCTAAATGCTTGAACATTTTCTAATCAACATTCTCTATTCGGTGAAAAAGAGTTTTTCTACTTTTATCTCTTACAGTTTATAAATTATAATACCTACTTTCCAGCTAAAAGAATTTTAATATGTTGTACAAGTTTTTATAATTTTTCAAAAGATGAGACAAAAAAGTTGTATCATTTCATTTGCAGTTAGATATTACAAAGTGCTACATTTTTCCATTACGTTTTCCGCAAAACATGCACATTACAAAGTTCTGTTATCGCGCAAAAACATTTTACCCGACGAGAAATTATTTTTCTACGCGAAAAAACCTATCTACAGTTTTCTTGCTTAATTATAAAATCACGGTGATTTGCACGAAAAACTTTTGCTCAAATCTAAAATATCGCCTGTTTACTGGGAAAAGTTGGGAGACGAAGAAAAACACTTACTTTTAAATAATTTACGGAGCAGATTTTGGAAAACGGAAGCGTACGAAAGTAATGAAATTACACCTTTTTAACGAAAGTGGCCTAAGTAACGTTTTTGAAAATTATTTTGTAAGGTAAAATACCGTACGAAATTTAATGAGTTATGACAACTGAATCTAATGGTCAAATATATGAAAAAAGTGAGGTACTTCTTGTCGCTCATATTTTTGCCCTTATATCATATATATTATTTTTCTGATTATTCTTAGACCATCATCATAATCTACTATACTATACATTAACATAATCATCATTTCAACCCATCATCGGTCCACTACCTAGAGCACGAGTCTCCTCACAGAATGAGATGGGATTAGGCCATAGTCCACACTGGCCAAGTGCGAATCGGCAGACTTCACACATCCTTGAGAACCCTTGCGGGTTTCCTCACGATGTTTTCCTTTACCGTCAAAACAAGCTGTTATTTTAATGTAACTTTGAAAAGCAAGATTTAAGAGTGAATAGACATCTTCTAGGCAAGGGCGCTCCATCTTAGGGTGCATCATCAGTCACCATTTGCCACCAGGTCTGATTGCAGCCAAGCTCTAGTCTATAATATTAAAAAAAAAGTTGCGTGCTTGGTTTTGAATTCTGATCCCCAAAACAGGAAGTCAACATTTTAAGTCCTATAGGTTTACGATTACGATTTACACCGCTTAGAGTACCTAATACCTAATGTTTTATTAACTGAAAATAACTATGAATCATCGGAGGTGAAAGTGGGAGGAATTGACTAGAGCAAGCTCGGGCCACGTTAAAGTGATAATGATGATAATGATGGTGGTATTGTTATCAGATTACAAAACTAGTATTTTCTTTCCTTTTAATGTCCTCAACTTGACGCAAAAATCTTTATTAAATTATTATACCCCTTTGGTTTTAGGGCCACGGAATACGGTTAGAATTTATTACAATTTGCAAACTCTCGCTATCGGCTTGGCAAACGCAATAAATTCATTAGACAGGGCTCAAAGTAGAGTAGCGCGGGTTTAGGCTTTGCTAAAATATTGATATAATATATGACGTCATATTTATGTGAGCATTAAGTTATTGGCGTATAAAGTTAATCGAGGAAATCATATTTATGTATCGACACGTGAGTGTCCATCCATACTAATATTATAAATGCGGAAGTGTTTCTGTCTGCCTGTCTGTCTGTCTGTCTGTCTGCCTGTCTGTCTGTCTGTCTGCTAGCCTTTCACGGCCCATCCGTTCAGTCAATTTCGACGTAATTTGGTACAGATTTAGATTTTATTTTTTATTTTTTATTCAGATACAAGTTAGCCCTTGACTGCAATCTCACCTGGTGGTAAGTGATGATGCAGTCTAAGATGATAGCGGGCTAACCTGGAAGAGGTATGGCAGTTTTTATTAAACCCATACCCCTTTGGTTTCTACACGGCATCGTACCGGCTTGCATCCCGGGGACATAGGCTACTTTTTATCCCGGAAAATCAAAGAGCCTATGTCACTCTCCAGGTCTTCCACGATATTTATGTAAAAATCTGGTCAAAGCATTGCTCCACTGCAGCGTGATTGAAGGAAAAACCAACAAATAAACACACTTTCCCATTTATAATAAGGGTACTGATTTAACCCACCATCTACGAACTTTAGAAAACAAAAACCGGTTAAGCGTGTTAGCTTAGCTCGCGCTGGCACCGGATATCCGGGACTCCATCGAGAGCCTCCGAGTTTGTTGCCCAATTATACAACCTCTCACAAAGAGGTCTTTTGAACATTAATTCATCCCCTCACTCGACTAGACACCCTAGCCTTTCACTGATAACCCTTAGAATATTTTTTGTTACAACCGAGATCCAAGACACACTTATATCTAAATATATAAAAGGAAAAGGTGACTGACTGACTGACTGACTGATCTATCAACGCACAGCTCATGCAAATTTCAACTGTACGTCAAAGAAAACAAAGCTGTGTTTGAGTTATATAAAAACTCGGCTCTACTACTCCCTCAGCGGAGACTTAGGGCAAATTTAGCTCTTGCCCCGCAATTATAATCCAGAAGCCGTGATTCCATAGACAATCAAAGTGAATAATTTTGTCTGGCGATTATCTCGAGTGGTTCACAAGTCACAAGTGGGGCCCTGAGGCTCGACAACTCTGAGGAGTAGCATTTAATTAATGGAACCCTCTAGGGCCCTGCATGGATTTAATTGGAGAAAATTTGTTGCCGGCGTTAACGCGAGCACTCTAAGGCGTAGCGCATATCGGCATGGCCAAAACGGGGCCTATTTCGTAATAACAACTGAAACTAGTTATATATACGCGCGTATCTTGGTGCGACGTGTGCTCCGTTGTTTGTATTATGCATGCAAATTTCTACTAACTGTATGTCAAAGAAATCAAAGCTGTTATTGAGTTATTTAAAAACTCGGCTCTACTAGTCCCTCAGCGGGGACTTAGGCCGAATTCAGCTCTTGCCCCGCAATAATTATAATCCAAAAGCCGTGATTCCATAGACAATCAAAGTGAATAATTTTGTCCGGCGATTATCTCGAGTGGTTCACAAGTCACAAGTGGGGCCCTGAGGCTCGACAACTCTGAGGAGTAGCATTTAATTAATGGAACCCTCTAGGGCCCTGCATGGATTTAATTGGAGGAAATTTGTTGCCCTCGTTAACGCGAGGTGTTATAGTATACTAGTAGTTGTGTAGAAGTTCTGTCTTAGGCAGTGGTAGATGAACGAGCAACGGTCGGACCAGTGCCTTATCCGGCTCTTAGGACCAGTTATCTGATTTCAGAGGTTTGGTGTAATAGGGGGTTTGCTAATGAGGTCTGAGCTGGTATTTCTCGTTGAGAAGTTATTTTGTTATATTTTTGAGCTCGATAGAACATTACTTAAGGCAGTGGTCCGACCGCCGACGATGAACGAGAAAAGAGTAGAACTAGAAGCGAGTGTGTAGTTTCGATAGTTTTGTCGCCGGGCTATAAGCGAGTGTGCAAGTGCGATGAGCGATTACTCGCGTCATTCGCCCGCGGTCGCTCAGTCCTGTACAAACCTGCGCGCGCGTTACACGTGTTCAAGCGAGCGAGTATCGCTGATCGAATATCGCTGAGCGAGTTTATTTTTGAAAGCTCGTTGCTCAGCGACAAAACTAGTAAAGCGAGTCGTCGCCTGCAGTGTGAACAGTGAGAGAGCAACTTTTGATATATGCATCTCTTTTGTTTACACGGACTGTAATAATGTACCTACATTTATTGTGCGTTTCTTGAGAGAGAAAATCGCCGATAGTTAGTCGTTTTCTCGCCGGCGCGGCGGTCGGACCACTGCCTTATCCGGCTCTAAGGACCAGTTTGCTGATTTCAGCGGTTTGGTTTAATTGGGGTTTACTAATGAGAACTGAGCTGCTATTTCTCGTTGAGAAGTTATTTTTGTTATATTTTTGAGCTCGATAGAACATTACTTAAAAGACGAGAAATCGGTCTTCTTTCCACTTTTCGAGTTTCATTCATTCGTTTCATTCGTCTAATATAAAAAATACAGAATATTATGTTCTTGCAAAATTTATTTAATACAAGTCCAGAGACCATATTGCTTAAAACAGACTACTCCGATAAGTCAGAGGTGCGTACCGGGGATTGAACCTCTGACCTCAGAATAGAAGGCAGACGTTTTAACCACTAGGATATCACGGCTTCATGACAACACCAAGTTTCAGGCCTATAAACTTGGTAGTAAAGTCGTTTTTCTTTTCTAAATATCGGCTCGTGACGTCCCACGTCCGAAATGTTGATATTTGACAACGTTATTGGATAGGTAATTGAATTTTGACAAGCTTTTATACTAATAGGAATCTCTTCATAAGGAATTTTTTGGGGCGACATGAAATTTTAATAGCCATGGTGGAAAAATCGTATACGATTTTTATTTGGCGAGTGATAAATTGGTATTTACAAATGATATGAAAAACTTTACTCAAATGAACTCTATGAGATTGAACTTGATGACATGGGAAGAGTGAATAGAATGCTTTTTATGATAAACCAAAATCACCAAAATATATAAAAATATTAACGAAATGTCTGTATTTTTGTCGAGATTATTACTGTAATTGTATAGTAGGATGGTGTACAGTAGGATTTGGTATTATTTTATGTACTTAAAGGAAACCAATCTAAACAGTTCACTAGTCGTCTAATTATTATTCCTTGATTGATAATTGCAAAAATATTGTTCGAGGCGATAGAGAGAGATATGCTTGGAGTTTCAATACGTGATCAAATCAGAAATGAAGAGGTCCGTAGGAGAACTAGAGTAACCGACATAGCTCAACGAGTTACGAAGCTGAAGTGGCAATGGGCAGGGCACATAGTTCGTATAAGCGATAGACGTTGGGGCCCCAAGGTGCAGGAATGGCGACCTCGCACCGGAAGACGCAGTGTTGGAAGACCCCCCACTAGGTGGACCGGTGGGACGGCGCAAGACCGTGGCGTGTGGTCCCTACAAGAGACCTATGTGGACCAGCAGTGGACGTCTATCGGTTGATGATGATGAATACTAATAAAAAAACAGCAAGTAAAAATGCTAAATTAACTGAACCGTGTAAGAATTTCCCCTTTCTTCAACCTTTAAAAGTATAAAGTGTGTTTTCTTGCTTCGGTGCTCGTCCGAGAAAGGCTTTTATAATTGAGAAATTAATGTTTTAGGGAGCTTAAAGCAATTTCGGAGGAACTCAGCTGTAGAAAGGTGGATGTTTTAAAATAATTAGATTAGCCTTATAATTTTTCTTTAAGAATTAACTCGATCAAGCTTTGGATCATAATACCGACTTTCCTGTTTAAGACATACCTACGGCAAAATTTCTTTTATAAATGTTTTATTTATATAAAATATCTCTCAACAGCTATACTCACGTATTTAGTCGACGTTAGCCCGACTAGTTTCGAACCCATTCGGGGGTCCTTTGTCAAGGGAATCAATTCGCGCACGCGTCGAAATTTTCGTCTCTGTCATTTGTATGGGATTACGTAACACAGAAAGCCCCATTCTAATTAATTTTCCTAGATAGATTATAGCATACCTATACGTCGCGAATGCGTCAAAGTAATCACGATCAACCTATCGCCGGCTCACTACAGAGCACGGGTCTCCTCTCAGAGTGAGAAGAGTTTTGGCCATAGTCTACCACGCTGACCAAGTGCAGATTGGCAGACTTCTTACACCTTTGAGAACATTATAGAGAACTCTCAGGCATGCAGGTTTCCTCACGATGTTTTCCTTCACCGTTAAAGTAAGTGACATTTAATTACTTTAAACGCACATAATATATCCGAAAAGTTAGAAGTGCATGCCCGGGATCGAACCCCCCACCTCCGATTAGAAGGCGGACGTCCTAACCACTAGGCTATCACAGCATTTTTCTAAAGACATATTTGGTTCAAAACTTTGCTCTTAGTATCACGACCGCCAGTTGGGAACTGGGCAAATGAAAAAAAACTGCAAAGTTAACTCGAAACGTTTTACCGCAAACCAATTCCAGTTTTGTAAACTTTTAAAAAAACTAACTTAACTTTTAAAAGTATAAAAGCGTGTTTTCTTTCTTCGTAGCCTCGTTCGGATTAGCTTTTGTAATTGACAAGTATTTAATTAATGTTTTGGGTAAGTTGAGTAATTTAAACTAAAAAAACCAGCCAAGTGCGAATCAGGCTCGCGCACCGAGGGTCCCGTGATACAGTCGCATTTTTTTAACATTTTGTACGATAAATCAAAAACTGTGATTCATAAGAATAAATAAAAATCTGTTCTAGAATGTAGGTACTGATAAAAAGCCCTTTCATAATATAATACAATTGGCATAGTAATCTTACTTTAAAAGTTGAAAATACTAATTATTTGTTCATGAACACATTCTAACTTTTTCGTGATGTAATCACAAATTCATGGGTTTCCCCTTTTCATTTTTCCCCTTACGTGTGCTATAAGACCTACTCGTACCTATCTGCTAAATTTCATAATTGGGTATTTACCTATATCAAAAATAAATTATTTCTCAGTAATTATAAATAGAGGGTCTTCCAAAATACGTAAAATCCACGTCTTTTGTTGGTTTTAAGCGTCGTTTAAGTGTAATAACCATTTTAAATTATTGATTAAACTAAAAAAAGGACGTCATTATGATGTAACGTCACATTCCAGTATTTCATAGAATCTTGCGTACTTGCATACTAAGCGCGTGTTTTGACGTTTGATAAAAAGTTACTGATTTGACTTGTTGTCAAATACCGCATTGTAGGGCAACGGGAAGTATTTTTTTAATTTTATCTTTGCGTGCTAACATTGGGCATGTCAATCAAAATGCTTTCTGCCAATCGTGTAAAGTGTTCCCGCGCTAATGATAAAAGAGAGACGAAAAGGGCACACACCCCCCCCCCCCCCCTCCTCACTCCCCCTCCCGCGCGTCTATTGCTCCATCCAATTACCCGGTTGCAATACAAGGGGGTTTTGTTCGACGATTCCAAGTTCTCTCTATCTGTTTTTCTCGACGATTTCAACTGCCCTACTTTTGTTAATGGCAATACCTAGTTCTCTTTGCGTCATATATCCCACTAGCTTATGTTCACGACTTCATCCTCTTGGACTGCATAAATTTCGAACCCTTATTTTACACCCTTACGCCCCTTTCGCCATCAAACGGGATCCTGCAAAAAACTGGACGCCGTGTGAAAGGGCTGTTAGGGGTCGAAATTTCAAAACCCTTAACTGATGTCTACGTCATAACAGCTATCAGCATGCCAAACAGCCCGATCCGTCCAGTAGCTAAAGCTATGCGTTGATAGATTAGTCAGTCAGTCAGTCACCTTTTCCTTTTATACGTTCCGATTAAACACGTCGTATTTCTCCATCGCATATTTTATACTCGTAAGTATGTTTGAAAAATATATTTTTATTTATTTTAAATGGCATTCATGACTAGTTTCAATACAAAACAAAAGAGGAACTAAAAAAATAAAACAATAGTTCTACGGAAAATTGAACCAATCCAGTTACCTACTCTGAATTCGTCCGATAGCCATTGTTCCGCAGATAGAAAGGAATATAGAAAACACAATTTATGAAAACTGTTATGGTTTTCCGAGGAAAAGTTGCAAAACTCTCTCCCTTAGGTAAAATCGAGTCGTAAACGGTGAGAAGAAGTTAATAGAAAAGAGTCTCAATAGCTCAACGGATAAAGGAGCGGACTGAAATCCGAATAGTCGCCGGTTCAAACCCCACCCGTTGCACTATTGTCGTACCTATTCCTAGCATAAGCTTAACGCTTAGTTGGAGGGGAAAGGGGAATATCAGTCATCATTGGCTAAAAAAAATATTGGGTAACAAATACAATTTTATACATACATCCAGACACAGAAACATTGTCAAGATAGGAATGCCAGTAGAAAGTTGTTCCTTCATGAGTGAGTCGGACTCGCGCACTGAGTGTTCCGTACAACAATCATATTTTATCGACATTTTGCACGATAATTCAAAAACTATTATGCCTAAAAATAAATAAAAATCTGTTTTAGAATGTGCAAGTAAAGCCCTTTCATAATATTATGATACTCCACTTGGTATAGTGATCTCACTTTGAATGTTGAAAATAGTAATGTTTGTTCATGAACACATTTTAATTTTTTTCTTGTGGTGTAACCTCAAATTCATTGTTTTTAGATTGTTCCCCTCATGTCTGCTATAAGACCTACCTCCCTGCCAAATTTCATGATTCTAGGGAAGTGCTCTATAGGTTTCTTCACAGACAGACAACAAAATGATCCTATAAGGGTTCCGTTTTTCCTTTTGAGGTACGGAACCCCAAAAATTACGAGACATTTCACCGCGATTAATAGCTTCATCTGGTGACAGAAGGGCTGGTGCATTTTTTGCGCATCGCATTTTTAGGGGTCCGTACCTCAAAAGGAAAAACGGAACCCTTATAGGATCACTTTGTTGTCTGTCTGTCTGTCAAGAAACCTACTAGAACAGGGTACTTCCCGTTGACCTAGAATCATGAAATTTGGCAGGTAGGTAGATCTTATAGCTGACATTTGGGGAAAAATCTGAAAACCGTGAATTTAGGGTTAGATCACACACAAAAAATTAAATTGTGGTCATGAACTAATAATTAGTATTTTCAACTTTCGAAGTGAGTGACTATATCAAGTGGGGTATCATATGAAAGATCTCCACCTGTGCATTCTAAAACAGATTTTTATTTATTTTTATGTATCATAGTTTTTGAATTATCGTGCAAAATGTCGAAAATATACGACTGTAGTACGGAACCCTCATTGCGCGAGCCTGACTCGCACTTGGCCGGTTTTTTGCGTATTCTTGGCACCATTCCACGCGGGCATGATTTGTATAGTACTATAGATAAGGCTAGCTGTAAGTTTTATTGTAATATTTAATTTAAAAAACACTATAAGTTTTCTGATTGAAAATATACAGCAAGGTGAATTTTCTATTTCAATGCAACTAAAATGCCTAGGTATGTTATATTTTTTTAGAAATTTCCACTTTTATTTCCAAGAGCTGTGCAGCGCTATGCAGCACTTATTCGTGTGGGATTCAATTAAAAACAATAATTCGTTTTGTACGCTGTTGGTGCATTTTTATTTTAGATTTTTAATTTTTTTTGTCAGAGTAACGATCGCTAGATTCAGTTTGCTGACAGTATGATTGTATGTGAGCATAAAAGTGAATATTTTATTCTATTCTTTTGTTTATTTTATTCTATTGAACGTGTTCCGTGTTACTATACGATTGTCAGGTAATTTTATTTTAACGAATCTAGCTTTTTACCATAGATTCATTAAGAGAAGTAGGTAACCGTAGTGCGCTCCGGACGGATCGGGCTGAAAATGGGCATGCAGATAGCTTATATGACGTAGGCATCCGCTAAGAATGGATTTTTGAAAATTCCTCCCCTAAGGGAGTGAAATAGGGGTTTGAAATTTGTGTAGTCGACGCGGAATCAGTACTCATTTTATCGGAGGATGGATTTTCTTGCCAAAAGTTTTCAACTTTAAAATTAGAATGTAACTTTTTTCTTGAATTCATTTGTTCATTGTTTCTTATAACAAACTAGCTTATGCTCCCGACTTCGACTTTGCGTGAACTAAACAAATTTCTTCTCCCTTTTCCCCCCCTCAGGGGTTGAATTTTCAAAAATCCTTTCTTAGCGAAAGCCTACGTCATAATAGCTATCTGCATGCCAAATTTCAGCCCGATCCGTCCAGTAGTTTGTGCTGTGCGTTGATAGATCAGTCAGTCATTAATTCAGTCAGTCAGTCAGTCAGTCACGTTTTCCTTTTATATGTATATTTAGATAAGACGAATGTACTATCCAAGTCGCAGCTGAAACAGTAATTAACGACCTCGATTAATTTAATGTCACTTAGGTAGGTACTTGATTTCGCCCCATCTCCTTCCAATATTACAATCAATCAATTTTTTTTTTTTTTTTTAATTTTATTGTAAAACTTAAAGCTAGCCTTATCCAATTACTATATAAATCATGACCGCGTGGAATGGTGCCAAGAATACTGGCTGCATTTCCGCGCTGGACAGCCAGGCTGATCCGTTGCGCAAAAAATGAGCCAGCCCTTCTGTCACCAGATGAGGCTATTAATCGCGGTGAAATGTCTCGTAAAAAATTTTTAGCACTAAGACTCCATGGCCCCAGGGTCTCCACGGCAAACGGCACAAAAATGTAACTCTCTATAAGAGAGGCATACTTGCGCCGCTTGCCGTTTTCAGCTGTTTCTGCTGCTGTTTCAATAAATAGCTTTTGATTTCCAGTCTGATTTACTTTTATAATTATAGCACTTTAATTAATAAAGAATTCATAATGTGTATTATGGTAAGAAAAATATAAATATTTAATGTATATAATATTAAATATTTCCAGTGTTTTCTTTCCATTAAACCGTGGAACTATCAATCACTGCGGTATACCTTTTTGTAAGTCAAACAATGGGGCGGAGCGGGGCGAAAGGTACACTCAACAAAAATATACCTTTGTTTTGAGAGAGAATAATTATATTGGTTTAATAATACCGCGCAGCAATTTTGTGTTCCGCTATAATGACGTGTTGAAACCAATTAGGGGAATTGGCGTTTTAGGGTTCTGTATTTCAAAAGGGAAAAAAGGAATTCTTATGGTGTAACGCCCTTCCGGCATCAGTTTTACCCTCCACTTTTAACAAGGGTAGATACCTTTAACTCAAGAGTGCATCTTCTAGGCAAGCACGCTCCATCTTAGACTGCATCTGCCAGCAAGTCTGGTTGCAACCAAGCGTTAGTCTAAATATTCAAAAAAAAAGGCTTTGTAGTCCGTCTGTCTGTTTATCAAGACCCTTTTTCTCAGTAACGCGTGGAGCTGATATCAATATCAAATAGGTACGTCATGACATCCAAAGTACGGACAGGGAAATAACCACAAAAATATCCTTTTTTTCCAATTATTCTTGTTTCTGATTGACGACAAGACGTTTTTTTATATAAATATGATTACGGAACTGATTCTTGACTGTAGGTACTATACGCGTTTGACCTGTATTTTCAGATGCCGTAGCCCATCACAATAAGCATGCTCGTTACGAATGCTATCTTACGAAATATGATACAATTTTAAGTCAGTCGCCATCTTTAAAGGCAATAAACATAATCTCAATTGCAGCTCATCTTTCCCTAGCTTCCTAATACAAAGTTCCTATAAAAATGTCAATTGAATTTGCCTACATTTATCAATTCAAAAATATATTGAAGCATAAAAATATTATTCCAATAAATCATAGAAGGAATTTATATAGTTGAAAGTTAAATGCAGAGAAATGTCCATTTCTATATTCCTTTTAAATCCTAGCAATGCAAGATAAATCGTCGATCTTAGACGAGAGCCTCTATATTTCCCACTGGCAACATTTTGCCAATAAATTCAAAATCAATCGAGAGGATAGGGTGACCAGTAAGTTCATATTTTTAAAAACTGCATAATTTAGGTAGTTCTTGTTGAAAACAATTAAATTTGTTAAATCTTGATAAAAGATGGCGACCTTAAAACAGCTAATAACAGCACAAAGTATAAGCTAGAACAGTCCTGCATACTATAGCTCTTGAATGAATGAATGAATGAATGAATGAATGAATGAATGAATGAATTATTTATTCAATATCTTAAATATTTATTCAATATATAAATTTAATCTTATCAAAAACGATTTTTCATCTTCATAAAAGATGGCCTAAAAACCTAATATAAGTATAATTTATAAACTAGCGGACAGTCTATAAATAAAAACAATCCTTAGTTATATAATTTCAAATACATTATTACAATTTTTCCGTAACAAAATTCCGTCAGTCAAAAAGCCATCCTTGGTTGCCATAAAAGTAAGCAAAGGACGCAAACCTTTAGACTAGGTAGGTACCCAATACGCGGATCAACACAGCTCCTTTCCCATAGACGATAGTTGATTTGACGTACAAGGCCCTTACGTGCGCTTCCCCACCCCAGTAGAACGGAAAGATACAGGGGAATTACGTCTAAAGAAGTTTAATAAATTATGGGAATGTCCTAGCTTATACTTTATGCTGGGTCACCGTACCCAGACCGCCCAGTCTTGAGGGTGAAACGCATTTACAAATCACTATTTATTCGCCCCAAATCCCACTTTTGCGAAACGATTTAAATTTAATATCTTCTTCAATTTTGTAGAAGATTGTTGTGTAAAAAATTACACCGCAGAAAATTGAAGACCCGCAAAATTGGAGGTCCAGAAGCTGGAGGTCCGAAATATTAGAAACACTAATATTGTAGTGCTATCCAAACAATAATTTAAATGAATTCAAACATCACACTCATAATCTTTCTTCCTTGATTAGAACCCTATCTGCGGTAAGAAGTTAGTATAGCGCTTTCTCTGTTACGTATTCCCATACAAATGATAGAGACAAAAATATCAGTGGGCGCTAACAATTTTGAGTCACCGACCAATCAAACGTGATTTTTTTTCTAACTAGATACCATGTAATAATCTCCACGTGAAACTATGTTTTCTAATTGAATTTCGAATGTTTTTTCAAAACATATTTGGAATTTTAAAACATAATAAATATTATAGCTTACAAAATTGTATGAAATCGTTACACGTTTTTATACAGACTCACTTGGAACAAAGCTTTTATATATTCCGTGGAAGTAAAAGAAAAACTAAAACTTACCTAAAACTACACAGCTACTTGACGAGCCTCCTAAACGACTCTTAAACAAACTCCAACATACCTGAAAAGAAGAACACATGAGTTATAACTTATATAACTTTTATAGTAAAAGCTGGTGGTAAAAATGCGTTATACCATCTTTTTGATCGATTAAAGTAGATACCAAGTTAGAGTTTTAAAAAAAATATAACAAATTGAAATCAAGGAATCAAAATGGACTAAGAGCCAGCATGTGCCAGACCTTCGTTATTTTATAAAAACTAAAAGTTTCTCTGACACCGTAGCATCCTCGGCAGATGTAGACCTTACAATGTATAATAATTGCAATTTGCTTCTAAACGACAAATTAAAATCAAAACCACTTTCACACACGTTTCAAGATCCATTTATTACTCCATACTAATGTTATAAATGCAAAAGTGTAATGAAACATTTAATAAAACGTTCATCAGCTCTTCAACTATTTCCTTTGGCAAAGAAAATCGTTTATGTCATAATCCCTCCCAAGGAAATTATGACCGCTACCGCCTCATACGTCTTTTGTGGGGATTGCCGATAATATTCGCTGCCCCTTTCAATTTGCACGCCCAAAAATATCGGTTTTCTTTATTATTATTAGGCTTCGGTCCCAAAACCAACGGTTACGCAGTACACGAAGTCTGAGGACACACGACGCGTTTCCGGTGCGTTCCGTGCGCTGTGGATTTGAGTATTGGGTGCGTTGCTGCTCCAGCAATAAGTAAGACTGGGGGCACACGATGCGTTCGCACCGCAAAGATTTCACCGTATCAGCGGGCACACGAGCGGTGCGGCGCCGCAACGTTGTTATGTCGCAGCGGTGCCGTAGCAGCGTTGGACAGTTTGTTAATAAAAACAACTGAGCGGTGCCGCTCCGACCGACGTCGCAACGCATTCACCCCTCCCCGCCTCGTCTCAGTGGTTGCAAGTCCGGTGCGGCGCCGGTGCGCATCGCGTGTCATGCCACATATATTATTTCTATGTAAGACGACGCAGCGACACCGCTCCGGCGCCGCACCACCGACCGCCGCAATGCATCCTGTGCCCCCGCTCTAGGTCTGAGACCACACAATGCGTTTCCGGTGCGTTGCGGCGCCGCACCGCTGTGGATTTGAGTATTGGGTGCGTTGCTGCTCCAGCAATAAGTAAGACTGGGGGCACACGATGCGTTCGCACCGCAAAGATTTCACCGTATCAGCGGGCACACGAGCGGTGCGGCGCCGCAACATTGTTATGTCGCAGCGGTGCCGTAGCAGCGTTGGACAGTTTGTTAATAAAAACAACTGAGCGGTGCCGCTCCGACCGACGTCGCAACGCATTCACCCCTCCCCGCCTCGTCTCAGTGGTTGCAAGTCCGGTGCGGCGCCGGTGCGCATCGCGTGTCATGCCACAGATATTTCTATGTAAGACGAAGCAGCGACACCGCTCCGGCGCCGCACCACCGCCGCAACGCATTCTGTGCCCCCGCTCTAAGTCTGAGACCACACAATGCGTTTCCGGTGCGTTGCGGCGCTGCACCGCTGTGGATTTGAGTATTGGGTGCGTTGCCGCTCCAGCAATAAGTATGGTATGGCGTTGCAAGTTGCAACGCACCACCCCTCAAGTCCGTTGCGCGTGTTGTGAAGTGCCGCACGAGGAGGGTAAGTTATCTCTATCCGCCGAAAAAAGGTAGTATAGCGCACTCTGTTACGTAATCCCATACAAATGATAGAGGCAAAAAATTCTGTGGGCTCTAACCAGTGGCGTGCACAGTGTTTGAAGCCTGGGTAGGCATTAGTTAGGTAGAAACCTGTTTACTGGCAGGTCATAATAAAAAATATGCATTGAGCTATTACAACTGGGGTAAGCAGTGCATTTATGCCTCTATGACCTGCACGCCACTGGCTCTAACCATTTTGAGTGACCAACCAATCACAAACATGTTTTCAAAAACATTCGAAATTAAGTTCAAAAATATTCGCAATTCAATTTGAAAAAAAAACGTTTATGATTGGTTGGTAACTCAAAATGGTTAGCGCCCACTGAGATTTTTGTGTCTATCATTTGTATGGGATTACGTAACAGAGAAAGCACTATACCAACGGCGGACAGAACGTGGAAGCTCGCCAATGCAATGGATAAAATGCTACCCTTTTTACGTAGGTACCTTTCGCCATATATTATGTGTGACTTATTGATTGTAAAATAAAGCGAAAAAGATACCTACCTACTAAAACTGTGCTACAGTAGGTACGCGGCAGAAAATAATGTACATCGGCCTTTAGAATGATATTTCGGCTTTGTAGAGCGTTGTCTCTGTCACTCATACCTATATGACGTTTTGTCAGTCTCAACGACAGAGACAATGCTCTACAAATCCGCTATCTTCTTCTAAAGGTCGATGTACCTACATAATTTTCTGCCGCGTACTTTAAATGGAACAGACCAATAGTTCTACTTAGATGGTCATACCAGATATGACTCGTACCTATTGTTTGAAATTCGAAATAGAATAGAATAGAATGTTTTTTTATTCATGTAAACTTTTTAAAAGTGCTTATGAATAGTCAGGTAGTTTTAATTTACCACTGGTTCGGAATGCCGTTCCTACCGAGAAGAACCAGCAAGAAACTCGGCTAGAAATATGTACATATATGTTCTTCAATATTATATTATGTAAGAACGTTATATACAAGAGTAGAGCCTGCTAGCCTGAATAGAAAACAAACCTTACGTAACAGATTTCCAAGAAAAAGATAAGGAATAAATAAATCAATCTAACAATTTTCATAATTTACGTTTTCCCTAACGAAAGATATAATCGTCCCCTTCATATACTTAGATATTGATAGCCTCTTGACGTAAGATTATCGAATAATCACATTTAGACAACACGGCTACGATACGACATTTCAAAAAAGACATGTCGTGTCGTAACAGTGTGGGTGTTTGAATTAAAATTGTGAATTACGTCCTTTAAACATAACACTTCCTAATAAATCTCGGTCGCTACTTGAACGATAGAGACTCGTCTTCTCCACTCCAATGCTGATGTACGCATAAACTTGAGGTTTTAAACTAGGCAGTTAAAGTAATTTTTTTTACTATCACGCTGAAGATGTTTGACTTTTATTAATGTTAATGAGATATAAAAATTTATACTAAGCACACTGGAGAAAACAAAGAGAGTTTGAGTACTATCTGAAATATACATATGTCATTTTTCTTCCAGTGTCAGCCAGAGTTTTTTACCCGATTGCGGCGAAGCCCAAAAACAGCGTTACGTGTTTGACACGTATGTATGTGGGTCCATCGCTATATTTGCTCGTAACTACTTAACGGCTCAACCGATTTTGATTCATCTTGATGGTGCGTATGCCACTGGGTACAAAAAATTCTTGAAAAATTAAAATGTGCGAACTTTATGTGTTTAAATGTGCAGGCTGAAAAATGCAGTGCCACAGTCGTCGGGGTGGGTACATAAAATTCTTAAAAAAATAAAATGGAGGATTTTATGCGCTTTACTGAAAAAATGCAGTGCCATAGTTGGGGTTTTTTTTTTGAAAACTTTTTGAATTAGTTGTTTACCTAAAAGATCTCATATGTCAGAAGATAAAACCGATGTACAGATAATAATCTGTAGATCGATTGCAAAAATAGGACCAGTGTTGTGCTTGTGTTCCGGTACAGTCACAGCAAATGCTGAATGGACCATGGAGTGGTTTTCCATTTTGGTATGTTTATTTATATGTTTGGTATGTTAAGCACGCATCTTATTTTGAGTGATTGTTTTATCTGTCCTTTCTGTGGCACCAAATAAACACTTTTTAATTTTTCTTTCTTTCTTTCTTAAAATTATAAATTGTAAACATCGTATCGCAGTCGTGTGTCATAAGGCGCATTTATTCCGTTTCGCCGAGTCGTCGAATTTGACGTTAATTTGTATGATATCTAATCATTTCCGACGTGGACGCACAACCGCCGGAATATTGACAGGGATTACGGCCGGGAAAATTGTTTTCCGCCGAGGAAAGTAACGAAATATTATAATTATGGCGCCTCGGAGGTGGAAGCGAGATTAGGGGGAGTGGGCTTAGTTTGTAACTCAGCTTGTTATGTTTTTAACCCCTCGTCTAAAAAATTACGAGCAGCTTTTATCTGCAACAATCCACGTATACCATTTTTTCTTGATATTTTTTAAAGAGAAAATTTCTTGAGGCGAGTTGAGCGATTTTGGGATGGTTAAAAATTTCAAGGTAGCATCACCAGCATGCTAATGGAATAATAATAATCCATACTAATATTATAAATGCGAAAGTGTGTCTGTCTGTCTGTCTGTCTGCTAGCTTTTCACAGCTCAACCGTTCAACCGATTTTGACGAAATTTGGTACAGAGATAGCTTGCATCCCGGGGAAGAACATAGGCTACTTTTTATCCCGGAAAATTGAAGAGTTCCCACAGGATTTTTAAAAACCTAACTCCACGTGGGCGAAGTCGCGGGCATCATCTAGTAATTCATATATGACTATGCAGGTGACATAAAGTTAGAATTTTACAGTTACCTAGCCTTTAGCCTTATACACATTTTTTATGCCAATTTTTGCCAATGATGACTAATATTCCCCATTCGCCTCCATCTAAGCGTTAAGCTTGTGCACGCCAATAGTGCAACGGGTGGGGTTTGAACCGACGACCTTTCGGATTTCAGTTTGCTTTTGAACATTCGCGTAAAAATTATCACCACTATATCATCTTACAAATGCAACAATTGACTATCACAAAGTGTAATTTATTTATTTATTTTTTGCGCAACGGATCAGCCTGGCTGTCCAGCGCGGAAATGCAGCCAGTATTCTTGGCACCATTCCACGCGGGCATGATTTATATAGTACCTAATTAGATAAGGCTAGCTTTAAGTTTTATTGTTATATATTCCATAATATTTATTACCTATTTTGAATAAACCATTTGATTTGATTTGAAAATATAAACATATAAAAAACCTTGAAAAGAAGTTCGTCATGTAATATGCTTGTGGTTTCAGTACACGCAAAGGGCTTACAATGCGCTGCGAGTCCAATATAATAATGCGTTCAGGATTTTGTTGCGGCAACCTCGGTTCTGTAGTGCATCAGCTATGTTTGCTGAGGCGCGGACAGATGGCTTCGATGCCATCTGGCGCAAGAAAACAGCATCACTGTTGTCCAGAGTCCGAGGAAGCAGCAACGGGATCCTGCGCATGATAGCGGGCAAAATGGATAGTCCTCTGTTGGGGAAACTCGTGCAGAGGACTAAATCCCTTTTAGTTATTAAGTACTAACATAGTGATTAAGTATTTTGTTACTAACTCCTTAGTGTTTAAGTATTAACATAGTTATTAAGTATTTATTGTTACTAACACATAATGGATCAATTGTTGTCCGACTTAATAAATAAATTAAAATTAATTAATATGAATTTGCCGCTATTCAACTCTCTAACCTTAAGAACTACCGGAATAATATATTCAGGTCCACTTTAGTAGAGACTTCAGTCTGCTGCATGTTCCCTCATCTTACGAAGATAAACGTTCTCAATTTAAATTCCAGCTCCAACATGGAAATGGGAGTGGCGTGCAGGATTCCCAGACCATTGTGCTATTAAATTTACTTCGTACCAGCGTTCCGTCGTTTTTGTCCCGCAGTCTATTGAGAATAGGTACAGGGTATAACCAGAACGTTAGCAAAAACTTAGCGTTATCAGTACCCTTATTAGTTATTACTAGCTTATGCTCGCGACTTCGTCCGCGTGGACTACACAAATTTCACACCCCTATTTCACCCCCTTAGGGGTTGAATTTTCAAAAATCCTTTCTTAGCGGATGCCTACGTCATAATAGCTATCTGCATGCCAAATTTCAGCCCGATCCGTCCAGTAGTTTGAGCTGTGAGTTGATAGATCAGTCAGTCAGTCAGTCAGTCAGTTAGTCAGTCAGTCAGTCACCTTTTCCTTTTATATTTTTAGATAAATGCGAAAGTGTGTTTGTTTGTTGGTTTGTCCTTCAATCACGTCGCAACAGAGCACCGGATTGACGTGATTTTTTGCATGGGTATAGTCAAAGAC
The DNA here is from genome assembly GCF_902806685.2 of Maniola hyperantus. Lineage (NCBI taxonomy): Eukaryota > Metazoa > Arthropoda > Insecta > Lepidoptera > Nymphalidae > Maniola > Maniola hyperantus. The sequence continues at coordinate 16,784,880 of NC_048538.1, read as the reverse complement.
CTGGAGAGTGACATAGGCTACTTTTTATCTCGGAAAATCAAAGAGTTCCCACGGAATTTTTGAAAATCTAAATCCACGCGTAATAAGTATTATCTAAACACAATTCCGTACTAATAAACATTTGCATCACTTTGTAGTTTTAGTGTTTTAGTATTTTTCAAAACCGCAATGTAGGGCGTGCAAAACTGGGGGCAATGCTCCGCCTACGACGTGGCATTGACTCCGAGTGGCCTACTTACGCAACATTTGTTGACCTCTAGCGTCTTTCAGACTTTTTATTTGCAATATATCGTGAACTTTTACAAAGTGGGGCTCTCCAAAAAAATTTTAACATCACTACTTATATTATAAATTTGAAAGTGTGTTTGTTTATTGGTTTGTTGTTCAATCACGTAGCAAGTGGCATCGGGACGACGTGTTTTTTTTGCATGTTGAAGACCTGGAGAGTGACATTACATTTTATCCCTGAAATCAAAGAATTCCCACGGGATTTTTAGGAACTAAATCCACGCGAATGATTTAGTTTTTAAAAATCCCGTTTAGCTAGTTGTAACTCCTAATATATCGTACAGATGTCACACAAAACGCGTAAATGAGACGCGAGATTCAGCCGCATCGGAAAAATGGAAGAAGTGCGAAATCTCTTTCAAAAAGAAAAAACATATTTCATACCTGTCTGTTTCAAAAATTCTTTCTGAAACCTCTACCAGTGTTCACGTAACCTTTTGCAAAAGAAAGAAAGCATCTGGCACAAAATTTGCATGCCTAAAAATCACATCAAATCCAAAACTCTACAAACGGAAGGCAATGGTTTTTCAAAGTGAAATTCGACCTAGTTCACACGAAGACTAGGTTTAAATTTGTGTATTCAGAAAGACAGAACTAAGCCAAAGGTTTCTTTACCCGTCGAGAACCATTAAAATCTTTAGGCCCAGCGAGATTCACCGCCAAACAATGGTGCTAATTCTGTTGTACCCTAACCTAAACCTAAACTAAATTTTAGATTCTTTAATTTTAGGATTTCTATTTCTAAGCTGCATTCGCAATTTTGCTTCAACTAAATTTAAACATCCTAAATGGCCGTCTAAAATGACGTTTGAATTGAATAGTAAGTGTTGCTATTTAAGATAACAAGAACTGCACTAATGTTGTGTTTGATTTTCCCCTTTAATCTTAAAACTATTTTTTGCGAAAAATATCGAACGATGTTACTTGAAATACAAAAATAATAACTTTACTTGATTTATTTAGGTCGAATCACAATAAAAGTGTCGAAAATTGAAGTTTTGTTCATTTTATCGTGTGAAGTAGGCTTAAGTCTTTGATCAAAAGTGCTAGAACCCAGAGCCGTAAAACCAGTTAAAAAACTGATCTATTATTTTTGTTGCAAATATAATTTCTAACCTAATTTCTTTATGTTTTGTGGTTAAAGAATCTTAGTTTTTGTTACAAAACTTTGTGAAAATAGTGGTTATGTGCATAAAATAGATAAAAGCAAAGAATTTTGCTTGGAATCTTACCTACCTACCTTACCTCGAAATCACCGAGGTACCTAATTGTCAAACTCTTGTTAATAAGGAAATCAATGCAAACAGATGAAAAGCAATCATTCTAAATAACTGACTGCCACAGAGTACATTGAATATACAGGTAAAGGAATATACAGCGAGGAAGTTCTGAAACTTGGCGGTATACTTACAAATCTGGCGTGCAAGGACGTGGAACGAGGTATCCATGAATTCTGCTATGAATTCAACAAACTAAGGCGGTAATGTGATTTAAGGCATGAAAGTACCTACAAGATCAAGATTGAATGTATATACCCACGTGTATAATAATAATAATAACAGGTAACAGCTGGTATCATCATAATGATCAACTCATTGCCAGCTCACCTCTCAAAATGAGAAGAGTATGGCCATAGTCCACCACTCTGTCCAAGTGCAGATTGACAGACTTCACACACCTTGGAGAACACTATGGAGAACTCTCAGGCATGTAGGTTTCCTCACAATGTTTTCCTTCATGGTTAAAGAAAGTGATACTTAATTGCTTATTAAACAGCTAGTACATATTATAATATAGCAAAAAATGGAAGTGTAGCATACCTATATAAAAATAATAATTACAGGCGACAGTTAGTATCATCACACGATCAACTAATTGCCGGCTCACTACTGAGCAGGGGTCTCCTCTCAAAACGGGAAGTTTGGCCATAGTCCACCACTCTGGCTGAGTGCAGATTGACAGATTTCACACACCTTTGAGAACACTATGGAGAACTCTCAGGCATGTAGGTTTCCTCACAATGGTTTGGTTCACCGTTAAAGAAAGTGATGCTTAATTGCATAGAAAACAGCTAGTATGCATAGCAAAAAATTGAAGTGTAGCATAGTAGTAGTAGTGTAGTAGACCTTTGAACACATCATCATAACAAACTTTCAACGTTGATAATTTTTATTTCAGCCCATTTCATGAAACCAAGTATATGGAGTCTGCGAGTTAAAAAGATGTTCCGTCACTCATCTACCAAAAATGAACAGTTGTTTTCTAAACTTAATTTTTATTTAAATGTTATTGAAATAAATATTAATTATGTACAGTACAGAATGAAACATTTGTTTATTATTTTATTATTTTATTTAATAAAAGTAATTGTTAATCATCTGATTGAAGTTTTCTTGCTTTTGTTAGGAAATTCTTGCCTCCATCATACTGAGCAGCTGTAGTATGACTAAGTTGTACTACTACTACTACCTGAAAATGAAATTTATAATCTATAGGTATAAATAGTTCAAAATTAGTTTTCAGTCCCTATTTATATCAATTTCAATGCAGACTTCGCCATAACAATTATAAAAACATTTTTTGAGGTTTGCATATTCTTTGGCTAAAATCTATAGAGTACCTATACTTTGAATTAGCTCAGACTAGACATAGTTAAAACATAATACTTTAAGCATATATGTGTAGAGAGCATACTTTGACTTTGCTCTGACTTAAGTTTCGGTTAAAACGAGACAGATTTATGCCAATGATATAACTCTGTCTCTTTTATCAGTATCTTAAGTCTATGCAAAGTCAGAGATCTATAGATTTCAAACTAAATAAAGGTTGAGTCTATAGATTTCTGTATTAATTTTTAGAATTATAAGTATGTGTAGAAAACTTTAGTCAGCTAGTTTTCAATAAAATAGATCTAGAAAAGATAAAAGAAATCAAATTATTTTTTGACGTTATTTCTCTTCTAACTATGGGTTCCATACCTCAAAAGGAACCATTATAGGATCACTTTGTTGTCTGTCAAGAAACCCAAGGTCAACGGGAAGTACCCTATACTTCCCGTTGACCTAAAGGCAGGTAGCTAGGTCAGTACATCATCATCATCATTATCAATCCATCGCCGGGTCACTACTACTGAGCACGGGTCACCTCTCAGAATAAGATGTTTTGGCCAAAATCTAGCACACTGACCAAGTGCGGATTGGCAGACTTCACACATTTTTGAGGACGTTATGGAGAAGTCCTAGCTTTTCTCTCTCTCTTCTGTACATATTATGTAAATGTAAAAATATAAACTGACTGACTGACATCAGCATATAAGCTGCTGACTCCTGAGTCTAGTAATTTATTAAGCTGCTGAGTTTAAAAACTTGAGAATTTGCATGTAAGGAACGTTTACTTTAAATAGGTATATAGACCACTACGACATAATTTTCAGATACTTACATAGGTACTTATTCCACCCGAACAAAGCTGGGGCAGGTACAACTCAGGCAGGTCAGCTAGTTAACCTGAAATGTGATACCCATATGGGTATGGGTATACCTATATAGGTAAACTCAACAAGATCCTATCATGATATGTTTAGGAATTACAAGATGTATCTACTAGGTACTTCTCAACTAAAACTTATCAGATGATTAAAGTGAACCCAGGCTAAGTCAGTTAGTTGTAGTTATCTATACTGTACTGAAGTTAGCAAGTACCTACTTATGCAGGTAATAGGTAGTCTTTCAAGCAGGTAGGTATCTACTGAGTTGAAAATAAAGAAGTAACTGGGTACTCAAGTACTTAGTTCAATACTAGGGGTATGTAAGTATAAGACATAACTAAATGTAAAATCTGTTAATTTAGCCTATAAATAAACCTTTAGGTGAACTCATTAAGATTTTAGAACTTAAACTTTATTATAAGTACTACTAACTACTACTCTACCACCACACTTATTCTGCTTTATTTTTGATATGTTTAGCAATAAGTAGTAGGTAGTAGGAATTAATCTCATTGATAATGATAACAAGGCATCAAGTTTTACCTTGGCATACCTAATTGGCAAAGATTTTGTTCACACTAATATTTAGGTAGCTACCTATGCAAGTTTTTGTCTCTGGGTATGTTCCTTTATGCATCTAACCTAGTTGGGCACAGAGATTTTTCACAAGGACACATACTAGTGAAGGATATACTTATAGGCTACTTTTATTAGGTAGGTAGGTAAGCTAAGTACCTACAGAAAAGTATCCTAGTCCCACAGGATTTTCGAACAGCTGCCACTTGCTAGTTAAGAAATAAGGAGACTTAAGGATCTTAGGTTTGCCTTGCTGAAGCCGCCAGGATGTCTGTGGAGGTGTCTGATACTCTTAGACAACAAAGTAGATAACCAACCTAATTATTTTTTGCGAATTAACGACGAGCCAGAGAAACCACGTATATTTCCATTTTATAAAGTTTAAATTAAATTAAAACACTTAAAAGACACTTTTTTTATCTTAAATATAACAATTCTAAACTCAAATAAAAATATTTCTTTCAAAACACGTCCATTTTGCCATTTAAGCATACTCTTTAAATTTAGTGGGCACCTCGCGAGGTCCACTCTAATTTTAGAAAATTTTAGGTTGACGTTTCTTAATTTAGGCATTTAGTTCGTGCAACAGAATAACTTTTGCTCTTTAAAATCTAAATTGAATAGTTTAGTGCTGTCAAATTCAATTTTAGGTTAGACCTGTCATTTAAGTGGGTTTTCAGAATAACACACCTTTCTAAGTCTAATATTAGACATTTTAAAATTAGAAAACCGCCTAGAGAATCGGCCCCAATGGCTTCAAGTCTTTTAATATAGTTTTTAGGGTTCCGTACCTCAAAGGAAAAACGGAACCCTTATAGCATCACTTTGTTGTCTGTCTGTCAAGAAATCTACAGAGTCCCGTTGACCTAGAATCATGTTATTTGGCAGGTAAGTAGGTAGGTCTTATAGCAGACATTAGGGGAAAAATCTGGAAACCGTGACGTTGTGGTTACATCACAGAAATAAAAATTAAAATGTATTTTGAACAAATAATTAGTATTTTCAACTTTTTAAAGTAAGATTACTATACTATGTGGGGTATCATATGAAAGTGCTTCACCTATACATTCTATTTTTTATTTATTTCTTATTTATTTTTATACAAAATAGTTTTTGATTTATCGTGCAAAATGACGAAAAAATACGACTGCAGTACGGAACCCTCAGTGTGCGAGTCTGACTCGCACTTGGCCGGTGTCATTTTTTTAAATCTCGTTTTTGGTTTGGAGACGTCAATACATCACAAAAGGCTTGTGCGGTGATTGTTTAGGAATTTTTTCGAAGTTGGTGGGTATTCTATTTTAGGCTGAAAAAGAAATCTCACCACAATTCACAAAAAAAATGTAAACCAACCAAACAACTCGTGATATGAAGAATACTCGGAGCTGTTTATAATAATACTAGATGATGCCCGTGACTTCGTCCGCGTGGATTTAGGTTTTAAAAATCCCGTGGGAACTCTTTGATTTTTGGAGATAAAAAGTAGCCTATGTCCTTCCCGTGATGCAATAAAAATAAAAAAAATAAAAAATCATTTATTTCCACCAAATACAAAATCATATTTTTGTTAGTATTGACACGTACCTTAAAACTAATTATTATAAAATTCTTACCAAAACAATACTGTGCACCTGTTTTCCGAACTATTAGAAACTGTGTCTCGGAAAACTATCTAATCTGTCACTGTTCCAAATTTCGTCAAAATCGGTTGAACGGATGGGCCGTGAAAGGCTAGCAGACAGACAGACAGACGGACGGACAGATAGACAGACACACACACTTTCGCATTTATAATATTAGTATGGATTTGTTTCATGTAGCACGTATTAACAATATTAATCTATGCAAAGTGAACATAATATACCTAAATTAGAAGTCACAGGCAATATTCTAGTGATGTAATACTTGACAACAATTTCAGTTAGCAGTAGTTTAACTGAATAATTAAAGCACGGCTCTTGACATTGATTAAGTGGCGGAAGCTTAGACTTATTCGTGGGTGGATTTAGATGGAGGATAACGTCAGTTATTCCCCTTAAGCAGCTAGAACAGTGACGTAAGTATATAAGAGGCCAGAATACGCGTACGAAACACTGGTCGCCATTCCAGCATCTTGGGTCCCAAGGTGCTGGAATGGCGACCTCGCACCGGAAGACGCAGTGTTGGAAGACCCCCCACTAGGGGGATGGACGACATCAGACGAGTCGCAAGGAGCCGCTGGATCCAGGCGGCGCAAGACCGTGGCGTGTTGAAGTCCCTACAAGAGACCTATGTCCAGCAGTAGACGTCTATCGGTTGATGATCATGATACATCTACTAGCGGATACCCGGCGTATGCAACTACGCTCAAAACTCTAAAATATTCATCGCACTATTGCCTTTCTAATGAAACCCGTTTGGGGCATATCGATCGCATGATTTCAAAGTCTATAACTGACACGGGTAGATACATTTTTGTGTTTTATACATTACTAGATGATGCCCGCGACTTCATCCGTGTGGACTTAGGTTTTTTAAAAATCCCGTGGGAACTCTAATTTTCCGGGTTAAAAGTAACCTATGTCGTTCCCCAGGATCTATACCACATTTCGGATGTATTCCCTTACTTGTGCTATAAGACCTACCTACCTACCAAAGGAGATCGCCCGTGAACGGGGCCCTCTTTTGTGGCATCGTGTCAAAACTTAAATTAAATTTTTAAAAAATGTGGTTTTTTTTTACGATTATGTTTTATTACGACTTTTTTTCACTCTATTATTGAAAATATCCACAATTACAGTTAGAATCGTAGACATGCATTTATTTTGAAGAAGTATTAATTAAATATAACCTCAATATCAGCAATATAAAAAATAAGATTTCTTTATAACCTGGGTGAATAAATAGAAATCGTTTGCAGAATATAAAGAGTTAATTATTTGTCTACAAAATAAAATTAAAACCATGGTGACATAACAATTATATTAGGGGGGGCCCAAAGCTCCTAAGAAAATGGGCAATCTCCTTTCATGATACTAGGTCAACGGGAAGTACCTACCCTATAGGTTTTTTTTTGACAGACACGACGGACAGACGGACGGACAGACAGACAACAAAGTAATCCTATAAGGTTTCCTTTTTTCCTTTTGAGGTACGGAACCCTATAAATATGTCGATATAAGAATTTCATATTGTAAGTTCTGTCATTGTGGTTCTCATATCGTGTGTAGAAGGGAAGATAAACCGATCGCGCGTGTCAACGGAACCGCATTCAATTGAGAGTGCAGGCTGAAAGGCTTTTCCAATAGCGGAGTGTATTTACTCGATACAGACTATAAGGGAATATGTCTTGTGTGACAGAGATGAGGGCTCGCTAGGGACCCGTGGTGTGGTTTAGAAAGAAATAGGTTGTACTTTAAGACTGTTTATTAAAAAAGTTTCCCTATATATTTTAACTAGCTTATGCCCACGACTTCGTCCGCGTGGAGTAAACAAAATTTAAACCCCTATTTTACACCCTGTTGATCTTTAACAATGAGATTTTAACATAATATGAGCTTAATAAAATATGGCATTGAAAATGCAACCCCTATGGGGGTGAAATAGGGATTTGAAGTTTGTATGAAAGTCTGTCAGTTTTAAAATTTAAATCAAGATATTGAGTATGTAAATGTAAGTAGGTATATATTATAGAAAACAGATGACTTAGGCATCCGCTTAAAAATATTTTTGGAAAACTAAACCCCTCAGCAGGCCTAGCATGGGCCGGGAAATTTTCTCCCCGAGGAAAGGATAAAAATGTTATCCCCTCCGATAGTTATTTCCACTCTCCGAGCATGGGCACAGGGTTGGATATAATTATCCCCGGTGATAAGGCGGGGAAAGACTAGTCCCCGGCTAATGTCAAAGTGTTATTATTTTTTATCTGTGCTTTTGATTTTGCGCGTTTTCGTTACTCGTAACCAACTCGTAACTCGTCTGTGGCTGCTTTTTATTTTAAAAGAGCTAGAACCCGGAGCCGTAAAATAGTTTAAAAAACATTCACAGTGTATTGTTATGATTGTTATTGTGTTTACTTAACCTAACTCCACTTTTAAATTACTTATCCAAATTAAAAAATAATCGAATAGTTGAAATTCCTAGCTATCACAGTAAGTATCACAAAGACAATTTGTGTTAGTCAGTACACAAAATTGAAATAATAATATATTGATATTGTTAGCGACAAAGAAATGCATAAATTGTTGTTTTATTTGCAGACATGGAAATATGTACTTGAAGAAGGGCACTGACTGACACATACTAAGCATGATGAGGCAGCTCGGGAAGTAGGACCACCAGGACCAGGAATGTCTCAATAGTGCCGTCGGTCACATATATGAGCACATAAGTGTTCAATATTAATTATCACTGTTGGGCATGAATGCTCAACAGGAATTGGACCTGAAGACTCCATAATGGGCCAGCCAGAGAGATGCGTGTATTAATTTAGTTCTATTAAATGTGTGTCTTGTATAACAAAATCAAAATAACTTTAGGTAATTGGCATAGATAAGTTAGGTATCTACACATCTTATCAACATAAAATATTTTCATTATTGTTTGAGATGATGATAAAACTAACAGTTCTGCACACTGCACTGACAAGAGTTCATATCACTTAAAATTGGTTAAGCTAGTATGGTTTGAGCTATTAAACTAACCTAATTTCTTCATAACCGTGTCAAGCCAATGTTTTTTATCTTATGGCAGGAAATCTTTGAAGTGTCGGTGGTAGACTATGGTGAGACTGTCCTTTTACCCACTTTGTACACAGTGGGTACTTTATAAAACCAATAGCCCCGAGTTGTTTGCCTATAAATGCCAATAAATGAATAAAAAGTAAGTAGAGGATATGTACATTTTTGTAATTTGTAAATAATTATGAATATAGGAAGTTATTCTATGGCAGTGTGGTTTGATTGAACATTAAACTTGTTACTTCCTTTTCTTAAGGATAATAGCACTACTTTTAGATCTGTTAAGTTAACATCAGAGATTTGTGTACATCCAAATAAGCATTGTTTTAATTGGTATTCCTAATATTATGCCTAAAAGTTTGTTTGTTACTCAAACACACAGAAAGAGTACTTAAAGCAAAATTTGTAGGGTTCATTTTGAAACTTATTTTTTGTTATAGCAGCAATAGAAATACAAAATTTCAACTTTAACCTGTTACGTTTCAGGAGAGACAGACAGACGGAGAGCTGAGACTGTAATAGGGTCCCATTGGTACCCTACAGAACCCTAGTAGTAGTAGTAGATATAAGGATGGGTTTGCACAAGGTGGTTTTAGGTAATAGGTACTTAAAGAAATATATTTTAATGCAAATATGTATTTATTATTCCATCCCTTTTTCCCTTTTATTGTCGGGCAACAGTTAGCAGTCTGGTTTGATCCATAGATATGTGAGATTTCTTTATTTGTTACATTTTCTAGTCTGTCCTTTGGTTGTTCCATTGGAATTCTGAAATATACAATTTATACATTAATGATTTTCAATAATAATAAATTAAGAGTAAGACGATATACTGAAATGGTCTATAAAGTATAATAGGCTAACATATTTACTCTTACAAAACACTTATGATGAACCATTATAATTTGTAGTGTTATTGTGTTTGTGTATCAATATGTATTTAACTATCATATAGGTGTGTAACTTGTTTCAGTTAATATGTTAGGTATTTTAATTTAAGAATTGTTTTGTTAAATTAGACTCCTGCCTATTTTGTTCAAATAAATGATTTAATTATAATGAGACATGTGTTATTTTATATTTCCAATAATCCATACTAATATTATAAATGCGAAAGTGTGTCTGCCTGTCTGTCTGCTAGCTTTTCACAGCCCAACAGTCTAACCGATTTAGATGAAATTTAGTACCTACATAGTTAGGATCCTCCCGAGGATGGACACAGGCTACTTTTTATTCTGGAAAATCAAATAGTTCTCACAGGATTTTCAAAACCTAAATCCACACAGATGAAGTCGCGGGCAATAGTCATCCCATGACCTTGACTTGTATCTCACTGGTAACTACCATCTGCCAAGAGTCTTATAGATGTGAGGACGTAGAATAAATAGATAATAGCCGCATGTAGGACCTATTTGTAGGTACCTACTACCTACCTAAGTAGGTACCTATTCGTTTGCACAAGATGGTTTTAGGTAATAGGTAAGTACTTAGGTACTTACTTTTATGAATCCATCCACCGAATTAATCGGCTTTAGTGCTTCATTAAGCTGCTCGCACAAGTACAGCACATAATATTTGTCCATCCGAAACAAGTGTCGGAACTCAGCGTCGGGAAATTCAAAGGGATTACTTCCATCACTAATTACGTGCTCATGTTATTTTCGTTCTAAATTCTCTATTTCAAAACAATAAAGAAAGCGCGAGACATGTTTTTTGATCTTTTAATAATTGAGTTAAAGTTCTATGAGCATTATACCCACCTCAAATCTCGAGGATAAAATTATCCCTCTCAAATGTCAAAAAAGGACAGTTTATCTTCTTTTATTTGGCCCCATGCTATAGACGGTGGATAAATAGTCCCCCGAGTCCCCGTGAAATGACAAACGGGGATAAACTTCTCCTCTCCCCTGTTGCCGTGCTCTGAGGGGTGGAGAAGTTAATGTTATCTCCTGTCCGGTGGATAAAATCGGGGGATATAATTTTTATCTTCGGCCCATGCTAGCCGTGCTGGGGTTGAATAGCGTCAATTTCCAAACCCCTATTTTAACCCCTGAGGGGTTTAGTTTTCCAAAATCCTTTCTAAGCGGATGCCTACGTCATCTGTTTTCTATAATATATACTTACATTTATATAATTTTTCAAAAACCATGATACACGTTTTCTATGTTTATAACAATTTGTGTAAATACAAAATTTCACGATTCTTACTTCAAAACTAACTGACTTTCATACAAACTTCAAACCCCTATTTCACCCCCTTAGGGGTTGAATTTTCAAAAATCTTTTCTTAACGGATGCCTACGTCATAATAGCTATCTGCATGCCAAATTTCAGCCCGATCCGTCCAGTAGTTTGAGCTGTGCGTTGATAGATCAGTCAGTCAGTCAGTCAGTCAGTCAGTCACCTTTTCCTTTTATATATATAGATGTAGATAACATTATTAGTTTTATTAGTATTTTTCGATATTTCAACCCGGACATTGCCGGACAACTCGTGTGATTCTAGCAAAAATAACAAGAAAGAGGGTAGTTCGCTACTGCCCTTGACAGCTCGAAGTTCATCTCTCGCAGCTCCGCAGTCCCGTCGTGACCACGACCCGTGCAATTGGGTTGAAATATCGACAAATAAAAACGCCAAATTAATCGTAGTAATATGTACCCGTTATCTATATTAAAATATGTCGTTAAACTACGAAATAAGCTTAAAGTCTATTTTTAGGGTTCCGTACGTCAAAAGGAAAAACGAAACCCTTATAGGATCACTTTGTTGTCTGTCTGTCGGTCTGTCAAGAAACATACAGTGTACTTCCCGTTGATCTAGAATCATGAAATTTGGCAGGTAGGTATAATAGAATAGTCCGCATGGCTCCGGTTCAGATTAAAATTTATTATTTGAAGTAGGTAATGTTTCGTGCATAACCAATAAAATAAACATACGAAATGTGTAACTACGAGATTAAAAAGTAGCACTTATCACATATTATTTGAAAGACTTAATGAATAATTAGTAACAAAAAATACAAAAAATTATTCATCTTAGGAATATTTTTTTGTTTTTTTTATTTAAGCTGGTATCATTATTTTTAAGTTTCACATATTTTCTAGCTGTCATTTTAGTTACTGGGATTACTGAAAACAGACTAACATTTGACAACTCCTTAAAAAAGAAAACTAATGACGGGATTTTAATCTAATAACTATTTACAATATGCTTGTACTCAGGTGGAAGAAGCGCCGGAATAACCAGCTCTTAGCTTTAAGTTGTGATGTGTGGCACAATTTGTATAAATAAACGTCTTTTCTTTCTTTCTTTCTAATTTATATCCCAGAATCTAGATCAAGGATTATAATCCGTCCCATCTCGTTAGTCTACCAATGGCTCTTGAAAGAAATGTTACTTTACACCCAAAGTTTTTACTGTACTTTTTAGTATAAAACTGTATAAAGTTTTAAAAATATGCGATCGTAAATTCCCAACTTTTGACTTGTGATTTTCTACACCAGTGGGACTCATTGTAACTTTTATATAACTACTCGTTGTGCCATGTTAAACTAAATTAAGTACAAAACTATAATGCTAACTAACATTTATAAAAATGAATCGCTGAATGTGTTGCTGATCGCAAATCACGAGAACAGCTGAACCGATTTCGCTAAAACTTTTTTTATAATATTCCTTGAAGTACGAGGATGGTTCTTACGGAGAGAAAAATTAAAAAAAATTGCCTGAAAAAGAATTGACAGTTAGGCGGTACGAAGTACCTACTTACCTCCCTGGCGCAGTGGTGAGCGCTGTGGTCTTAATAGTGGGAGGTCCCGGGTTCAATTCCTGGCAGGAATTTGGAATTTTATAATTTCTAAATTTCTGGTCTGGTCTGGTGGGAGGCTTCGGCCGTGGCTAGTTACCACCCTACCGGCAAAGCCGTGCCGCCAAGCGATTTAGCGTTCCGGTACGATGCCGTGTAGAAACCAAAGGGGTATGGGTTTAATAAAAACTGCCATACCCCTTCCAGGTTAGCCCGCTATCATCTTAGACTGCATCATCACTACACAGAATAAAAAAAATAAAAAAAAGTTCGCCGGGGCAGCTAGTATTATAATAATAATAATAGGTAACTACTATGCAACAAATACGAGCCCATAGCTTTTAAGTGAAACTCAAAGTATTTATTCAAAATAGATATCACTGTCCACTTAAATGAATTAAACGTGAACTTAAAACTAAAGCTACGAGGGTTCCAAGAGGGGGCTTCCAACATCAATGGTTCCAAACGCAACCTGGTCTTAGAAGAAGCCCACAACAAACTCAGCCGAAAAGTCAAACACAAATGACATACTGAACTGATCGCGACAGAAACGTGTCTAATTAAGGTGGAAGACCGGATTGAAATGGACAAAATATAACCGTACAATCCATCAACATTCAGACCATTAGGCACAACTCAACTATACCGTGTCAACATATCGACTAACACACACACAAAGTGAGTACACGTGAGCACACAAGAACTCTTACACAAGCCATGTAGTACACTTAATGAAAAAAGGGTTATCTTTACAAGGGTTTGCCGATGCCGACGACATCGCAGAGTGCCACTTCTGATTTCGCAGGTAAATGCCTCCCATTGCCTTTGTAGAAAATTTCTTTCAGACTGATTTCTTTATTGAATTGATATTTTACATCTGGATTTTCTCAGAATAGATTTCACTAGGATTTTATTAATCTCTATTATTGTGGCTGAGTTTGTTGTATGATTTTTATTTTTCAGGGTGTGCCTAGATTTTTGAAGCCTCATAGCATTATGCTGACGAAAATAAGTATAAGAATGTCCAGTTCTCTTTTTTTATTGTCAACTAGCTGATGGCCGCGACTTCGTCATGTCTGGATTTCACTTATATAGACTTACTAGCTTATGCTCGCGACTTCGTCCGCGTGGACTACAAAATTTCAAAACCCTTTTTCATCCCCTTAGGAGTTGAATTTTCAAAAATCCTTTCTTAGCGGATGCCTACGTCATAATAGCTATCTGCATGCCAAATTTCAGCCCGATCCGTCCAGTAGTTTGAGCTGTGCGCTGATAGGTCAGTCAGTCATTCAGTCAGTCAGTCAGTCGGTCAGTCACCTTTTCCTTTTATATATATAGATATACTACGAAGTAATATATAAGTCAATGCCTAATTATTATTATTCAATCAATATTTTTTTAGTGAAAGTACCTAACTATAGTCTAAGAATTTAATTGTTTATCTTAGCATGCAACTACATTATTAAAGACATATTTTTTTGAGTTTTAGGAGACTAAGAAAATTATCACAGTTTGTAAAAAAAATTGAAACATTTCCTGGTAGGAAGAGGGAAGCGTTTCAAATTTTTTTGGAGTTTCTAGGCCTTCTTAGAGAAAGGTGTTGGGAAAAATTATATTATGCCATCTATCTACCACGTTCGGGCAATCGACATTGATAACCAATCAATCATGGGATTGAAAATCATGACCTCAGCAATCCAATATCTTTCGCAATCAAAATTTTGCAACGTCAAATTATTACGGTGACATTTTACAGCTGTAATAGCCCATATCGATGCTAATTTGTGCATTAATTTCGGAATGGGGGAAAACGGGCAATATGATGGAGGGAAAGAGGGGGAGGGGAGGAGGGGGGGGGGGGTTTAATTGGTACTAGTATTTGACGCGCTGCATATAGAATTTAGCAAATCAACCATGGTGATGTGTTCATTCAATCGTTTCAATTTGCATAAATTCTAGTATTGAATAAATTGTATAGGAACTGTAGGTCGATTTCGTAAAACCTGAATCAATCATTATTACAATCTTACAATCTCAATTGTTCTGATTGGCTGAATTTGTGCGATTCTTGTTGCAACAATGCATTGTAGCCAATAGTTAGCGAGCGTCAACCAATCAGAGGTGATTGCGGTCGTGACATTGTAGCTGTCATTCTACCGCAATTGCGCAGCAGGTTAAAAATTGTATGTTCCAAAGTGCAACAAAGATTCTAGAAAAAAGTGGAATACTAGGTAGCACCTGTGATGCAGCTCTGTTCTTCTCTATCGGTCACTCTTGACAGAGTGGTCGTGGCTATGAATTCTTCACTAGCTCGTGCGATCTCCCTCCAGCAGCGACTTCTGTTGGTGGCACTATGTGCACACACGGAGACAGGCGTGTTTGTTGCGGAACGGATTAAGTCCGTCCACCTAGTTAGGGAACGCCCACGTGGACGTGTGCCCGTGTGCCACCAGTAGCGTGCAGGTCATAGAGGCATAAATGCACTGCTTACCCCAGTTGTAATAGCTCAATGCAAACAGGTTCCTACCTAACTAATGCCTACCCTGGTGTCAAACCCTGTGTACGCCACTGCCCTCCACTCGACCTTATACTCTCTATAAGTACATGGAAATAGATGGCTAATTCTCACATGGCCAGCGTGGTGAACTATAGCCAAAGCCCCTCTCATTTCCCCGTGTTGAGACCCGTGTTCAATAGGAAACTGGCGATAGAAATTCTGCTTGAAAATTGATATAAAATGTTCAAGCTTTTACAGACATCTACATCTATATATATAAAAGGAGAAAGTGACTGTCCGACTGACTGACTGACTGATCTATCAACGCACAGCTCAAACTACTGGACGGATCGGACCAAAATTTGGCATGCAGATAGCTATTATGACGTAGGCATCCGCTAAGAAAGGATTTTTGAAAATTCAACTCCTAAGGGGGTTAAATAGGGGTTTGAAATTTTGTAGTCCACGCGGACGAAGTCGCGGGCATAAGCTAGTCTAAATATATAAAAGGAAAAGGTGACTGACTGACTGACTGACTGATCTATCAACGCACAGCTCAAACTACTGGACGGATCGGGCCAAAATTTGGCATGCACATAGCTATTATGACGTAGGCATCCGCTAAGAAAGGATTTTTAAAAATTCAACTCTTAAGGGGGTTAAGTAGGGGTTTGAAATTTTGTAGTCCACGCGGACGAAGTCGCGGGCATAAGCTAGTAATATATAAAAAGAAAACGTGACTGACTGACTGACTGATCTATCAACGCACAGCTCAAACTATTGCACGGATCGGGCTGAAATTTGGCATGCAGATAGCTATTATGACGTAGGAATTCGCTAAGAAATGATTTCTGAAAATTCAACCCATAAGGGGGTGAAATAGGGGTTTGGAATTTGTGTAATCCACGCGGACGAAGTCGCGAGCATAAGCTAGTTGCAATATAGATCCCACAAATGGTACATATATGCCTTAGATATATCAGCGCGGTGTTTCGAAGATATTCAACGTAAATCCCCACTGAAAGTGTGCCATCGTGTACCGAATAAAAATTTCAAGAGAATCGGTCTTAGGACAAATCCCGCCCCGAAATACGAGGAACTCCAAAGTTTTCAGAATGGCAAATGAGTTGTTGAAATAAGTGTTTACTGCGACTGACTGATTCAAGACGAAAGTTTAAATCTTTTTAAGAAATAGAGAGATAAATATGTAAGGATCCATTAGAAAATTCATATAAGTAGTATTTGAATTTCTTCATACTGAATTTTAAGTTGTATAAGGTGCACTGAGTTGTATAAGGGTACTTAGCGTGCAAAACTCGGGTTAATGCTCCGCCTAAGACGCAGCATGGACTCCGAATGGCCTACTTATGCAACGTTCGTTGACCTCTAGCGTTAGTCAGATGTTTTATTTGCATTAACAATATATTGTAAACTTTTCAAGTGATCATAAAAGGGTTCAGCATTTTGAAAAAATCAGTACCCTTACCTATTATAAATGCAAAAGTGTTTTTGTTTGTTGGTTTGTTGGTTTGTCCTTCAATCGTGTCGCAACGGTGCAACTGATTGACATGATTTTTGCATGGGTATAGATAAAGACCTGGAGAGTGACACAGGCTACTTTTTATGCCGGAAAATCAAAGAGTTCCCACGGGATTTTTAAAACCTAATTCCACGCGGACGAAGTCGCGGGCATTAGCTAGTATTTAGATATAATTGCAAAATCCAATTAATGGAATGAGCAATTATTTTCCTCACATAACAATAATTCAGATGGGCCGATGCTCGTAATTTCTTCATCATTTTCATGTCACGTTAACGAAGTGAAGTTTAATTGATTTTAATGAGAGCCCCTTCGTCAATAATAGGTATTAAATTATAATAAACAGAGAGCCAGCGCGTGCCAGACCTTCGTTACTATATAAAAGTTGAGACTTTCTCTGCGTATTGTCCCCAACATGGGAGGAACGAACAGCGACTATAAAGACATCTAAATATATAAAAGGAAAAGCTGACTGACTGACTGACTGACTGACTGACTGACTGACTGATCTATCAACGCACAGCTCAAACTACTGGGTCGGGCTAAAATTTGGCATGTAGATAGATAGCTATTATGACGGTGGTTTCCGCTAAAAAAGAGTTTTTGAAAATTCAACCTCTAAGAGAGTGAAATTGGGGTTTGAAATTTGTGTAGTCCACGCGAACGAAGTCGCGAGCATAAGCTCGTATTGTAATAAAGATGTAAAAAATCTATGTCTATTTTTTTATTTTCGCTTCGGAATAGTATTAGAAATCACGTTATGCATTGTATTGCCAGACAGTTAGTGTCGTGGCAACTCCCTGCCAGGCGCCCTTAAAGTTTAATAGTTTAATGTTGTCTGGCAGGGGGTTACCACGATACTTAGTCTCTGACAACGCATGAGGTCATTGAAAGGATAAAAAAATAGACTGCAGACGTTAGATTTCATACACCTTTAGTACCTGTTAACTTCCAAAGCCACCATGATCCAAACTTCATAATCGCTGTTCGTTCCTCCCTGTGTTGGGGACAATACGCAGAGAAACTTTCAGCTTTTATAAAATAACGAAGGTCTGGCACGTGCTGGCTCTTAGTGCATAATGTTTTGCATACTACATTTTGCATCGACAACAATAATTGCTTATTAATTTTGAACCTTCTTCTTATAGGAGCAGGTTTCAATGTCCCTTATAATATTGATATTAAAATTCAATTAAGGTGTAGGTACTTGTTCGCGGTGTTGAGATTAAGGTTTCCCAGTCTTCGGTAAAATGGACGTGGAAAGTTCGGAGCACGTGCCCAAAGTTGGGAACTTGGGAAATTGCCTCAGAGTCGTTCGGAGTTGGAACACTTATACTTCTGGGTGTTGTTACTATTTATTTATTTTGACGACCTCCCTGGCGCAGTGGTGAGCGCTGTGGTCTTAATAGTGGGAGGTCCCGGGTTCGATTCCTGGCATGGGTTTGGAATTTTATAATTTCTAAATTTCTGGTCTGGTCTGGTGGGAGGCTTCGGCCGTGGCTAGTTACCACCCTACCGGCAAAGCCGTGCCGCCAAGCGATTTAGCGTTCCGGTACGATGCCGTGTAGAAACCAAAGGGGTATGGGTTTAATAAAAACTGCCATACCCCTTCCAGGTTAGCCCGCTATCATCTTAGACTGCATCATCACTTACCACCAGGTGAGATTGCAGTCAAGGGCTAACTTGTATCTGAATAAAAAATATATAAAAAAAAAAAATTACCAAAGCAATCAGGTTTATAGGGTTCTGTACATGGAGGGTGCCAAAGGGGATCCTATTCCTAAGCCACCACTGTCCATCCTTATGTCCGTCCTTCCGTCAGTCTATGAACGTAATACTAAAACAGTTGAAATTTTCAGTGTGTATTTCTATTGCCGCTATAACAGAAGAATGTTGGTACAAGAAAGATGGAAGTCTATAAATATAAAAAAAAGAAAAGGTGACTGACTGACTGACTGACTGATCTATCAACGCACAGCTCAAACTACTGGACGGATCGGGCTGAAATTTGGCATGCAGAAAGCTATTATGACGTAGGCATCCGCTAAGAAAAGATTTTTGAAAATTCCACCCCTAAGGGGGTGAAAGAGGGGTTTGAAATTTGTGTAGGACGAACGCGGACGAAGTCGCCAGCATAAGCTTGTTTACAATATAATCAGAGGCCATAACAATCTACTAAATTAATAGTGTGCAAATATTTTTCGAGTGAGAATTTTTAAAGTTATTAGTAATCATGAACAAAATAAATTAAATTGATAGTCAAACAAAAACAACATTATATCAACACAAATAATAAAATAATGAAAGCGTTCAATTCTAATTTACAAATGAATTGCAGTAACAAAAGAAGCGAGCCCATAAAGTTAAATTGAAATTCACAAAAGGTCAGCGCCATCTATTGGACGGTGACGCAAATATTCGTCATTCAATTCACGTTACTCGTTAACTCCTAACAAGGGTAATTAGCTTAAAACAATTGTCTATCTTTTAATACAATCGCTGTCCGAACTTCCATAAAGTTTTTAATAATGTTTCCAAAGTTTGAGAGAACTTTGGAGACGAAGTCGCCTAGTTTCAACGGATTCTACAGGGTGTAACCAGAACGCTGGCAAAAACGAAGACAGGTGTACTATACTCATGATTACAAATAATATGGTACCACAAAAAAAACCGACCAAGTGCGAGTCAGGCTCGCGCAATGAGGGTTCCGTACTACAGTCGTATTTTTTCGACATTTTGCACGATAATTCAAAAACTATGATGCATAAAAATAAAAATAAAATCTGTTTTAGAATGTACAAGTGAAGACCTTTCATATGATACCCCACTTATATAGTCACTCACTTCGAAAGTTGAAAATACTAATTATTAGTTCATGACCACAATTTAAATTTTTTTGTGTGATCTAACCCTAAATTCGCGGTTTTCAGATTTTTCCCCAAATGTCAGCTATAAGATCTACCTACCTGCCAAATTTCATGACTGACTGACTGACTGATCTATCAACGCACAGCTCAAACTACTGGACGGATCGGGCTGAAATTAGGCATGCAGATAGCTATTATGACGTAGGCATCCACTGAGAAAGGATTTTTGAAAATTAAATCTCTAAGGGGGTGCAATAGGGGTTTGAAATTTGTTTACGAAGTCGCGAGCATAAGCTAGTTAAAATTAAATCAGACACATCAACAGTTCCATTTGCAGTAAACAAAAGATCCCATACAAGTTGATGGAAGTAACAAACTTCTTTTGTTCCCGAAAGAACCCTCGTAACACGCATCTTGAGAACATTACATAACTACCTTGAACTACACTATTATTAACTAGTTATCTCCCATATAAATTTTATTGGCCCCCCATCAAAAGAATATCAACCTAATGACAATATAATTACGGGCTAATGTTGTAAAACGAATTTCCACGAGGAAGGTAGAAGAAAACTTTAGTGCGTCATAAATAGGGGCATGAAAAATGGAACAAAAATAGCTAGTTTGTTGTGGCCATGTATTTATGTTTTTAGCATGCATTGTCTTTTATGTCTACGTTATTTTGTCTCTTTATATTTTATTTTTTAACCTCACTAGACATTACTATTGTAGAAACAATAAAATAACCTTTAGACAGCAGAAAATTATCTCCGTAAGGTTATACCTTATAGTAGTTTAGCCTGTAGTGATACCTTATTAAATAGGTAACTACATATTTTAAATTATTATAAGGTTTCTTGTACAATTTAAAAAAAAACTACTGTTACGAAATAAGAACACCAAATTTATTTCTGATTTTTGTTCTATCATCTAATAGAGTCAAGAACTTATTTTCTTACCAACAAATAAAATCTCGTAAGAACAAGAAAAATACCTTAAAATCCTGCCCATAATTCCAACACTATACCAAAGGATCAACACGGCCATCTGGAAAATCCCAGGCAATTAACAATCAATGTTACTACTGACAACGCATTGCTATTGACTCGCTGTCCCTGCCTCGCCTTTATTATATCCACCGTATTACGCAATCCTCGTTTTCGTAGCTTGTTAGCCCAAACCATTATTGTTTCATAACATTGGGCGTAAACAAGCAAACAAAAAAAAGTGTTTTTTCAGGTTTTCGTTCTGTCATCTAGTTCAACCAATATAATCAAGAACTGATTTTCTTACCAATAAGAGATAAAACCTATTAAACCCTTCACAATTTCAACCCATTCCAAAGGATCAACACGTTCATCTGGAAAATCCCAGACAATTAACAATCAATGTTACTACTGACAACGCATTGCTATTAACCACTGTCCGTTCCTATAGCAGAAGCTAGTAGCTTCTATATATCACTACTCTCGTTTTCGTAGCTTATTAAACCAAGCCGTATATTGCTTTATATCATTGTTAAAAATTAAATTTCATCCATGCGAATAATAAGCAAAAAAAAACTGATCTTTGTTTTATCATCTAATTGATCCAAGATAGTTAAAAAGTTATTTTCTTAACAACACGTAAGATCTCTTAGGAACAAGAAAAAACAACCTCTTAAAATCCTGCCCATAATTCCAACACTATACCAAAGGATCAACACGGCCATCTGGAAAATCCCAGGCAATTAACAATCAATGTTACTACCGACAACGCATTGCTATTGACTCACTGTCCTTCCTCGCCTTTATTATAGGTTCTATATATCACAACTCTTGTTTTCGTAGCTTATTAAACCAAGCCGTATATTGTTTTATATCATTGTTAAAAATTAAATTTCATCCATGCGAATAATAAGCAAAAAAAAAACTGATCTTTGTTTTATCATCTAATTGATCCAAGATAGTTAAGAAGTTATTTTCTTAACAACGCGTAACATCTCTTAGGAACAAGAAAAAACAACCTCTTAAAATCCTGCCCATAATTCCAACACTATACCAAAGGATCAACACGGCCATCTGGAAAATCCCAGGCAATTAACAATCAATGTTACTACTGACAACGCATTGCTATTGACCCGCTGTCCCTCCCTCGCCTTTATTATGGCCACCGTACTTCACAATCCTCGTTTTCGTAGCTCGTTAGCCCAAACCGTGTATTATCCTTTACGGCCCCGCTCAACAATAATGTTGTGGGTATAAACTGCCCCGGAGAACTAGAGCAGTTCTCGACTGGTATCAGAATCCTTATTATAAAATATGCGAAAGTGTGTTTGTATGTTGGTTTATTGGTTTGTTCTTCAATCGTGTCGCAACGGTGCAACGGATTGGCGTGATTTTTTACATGGGTATAGACAAAGACCTGGAGAGTGACATATGATGCAAAATTTTATTTTCTACAATAATGGTCTGAATAACTTTTGATAGTTTCCGAGATATCGGCCAAAAACTTACATTCAAGATTGCGATCGAAACTCCACCTGGATCTGTCAGCATTTTGTGATTTTATGGTCAGTAAGTGACCCTTAACCTAAAAAAAAAAAATTGGATCGGAAATTTTGTGCGAGGTTAAATGCTCTATTTACTTGCCTAAGTGCAATTTTGAGTAACGACTGGCACTATAGAGGGCAGTGAAAAACAGGCGATAACTTCACTAGTTGGTCGGACTATAAAGAATAATACGCGATTCGGGCTAACGAGCGACGTGAACGAGCCAGCTGTAATGGCGTGGTCGGGAATAGTAATTGATAGTGGGAGATCTTTACTTGTACCACTCGTAACATGTGAAATTCATTAGAATAAAATGCAGACCCTAGTCCCCGCTTCCCGCCACCTTCTTCAAGTCATCGTTCCAGCTGGATGGAGTTCATCCTACACTAAGCTTACTGGTGATGTGGCGGTTACCACAATAGAAACTAGATGGCGCTGTTCAATCGATGACGTAGTCCCGAACAAATGTACCGCCGATAGTAATCGCACTAACGGAGTTTTCTGCAATCTGGACTATATATAGAAGTTTCAAGACATAACCGTCGGCCCAGCTGGCGCTACCGAGCACAACCAACCGCTCGGTGGGAGATCTCCCCTTTGGTACGGTCGAGCCTGCACACCGCTCCCGTACACTGGTAACACTCCAGAACACGTCTGCCCTATCATCAGCCGTCGGCGACAGAGCCATTGCCACTTCAGCTGGCTAATCATTTGAGCTATATTGGTAGCTTTTAATGAACTGCAAATTTCTTCGTTCCAGAGATTTTAACCCTGAGAGTAATACCCAACATAGCTCACTCCACAGCACGCTGAGTGACTTTCAATTTGTGGACGAGGCCAACTATCAGTGTTCACGGTTCCACTCCTACTAAAAAGGGGAAACCCTCCACCTCCCATGGCGCAACCAACCTCTCGGTTATGTGGGCCGAATTGCTGGAGGGCGCCCGTTCGGTACTTGCTTGGTGACTCTTTCCCGGGGCGCCTTCTTGCCTCCCTACTGTCCGCGGTCCAGATCCTTCCTCAAACACCTACTGGTCCATGATCACGGTCCGAGCTGTTCCGCCTCTTGTGCCAGTGGTGCGCGAACTCCCGCAGCTTGCCGAAGTTTAGCCTTAGCCTAGCAATTTAAAGGGGGAACGCTGGCAGTACCTTCAGAACCTTGCCTAAAAAAAAATGTATTTCATGTAGAATACTTTGTGCATGGAAAGCAGATGGTACCGAGAAGAGCCGGTAAGAAACTCAGCAGTAACTCATTTGCAAAAGCTAAAATGTAGACTCAAGTCTATATACCTTTCGAAGGCTTGCAACTTTTGCAGGGTTTACCTTTAAACGTAAATAACTTGTATCATATTCTACAGTAATTAAGTACCTCAGTTTCAATCAAGCTATCTACCCTAGAAAAGAGGTGCGCTTAGATTCCGGAGAAAAACAAACTAAACGGGGAGAATATCCTCTCAAGACGGACAATGGCAGTGTAGTTTAGTAAATGTATAAACCAGCTAGCCGGACCCCTGTCGCTTTACATTCAGCTAACAATGGCTTAGGCCCGAGATGTCAAGTTACGTTGGCAACGCGTCACGCCGAAGACAATGGGCAAAACATTAATAACTTTCTTTGTTTCAACCCTGTGCTTAAGATGTTGAATGGCGATGGATTAATAGATATTAAAAACTGAGTGTTGTGAATTTCGAAGCTTTGTGGGCTCTATTTAAACACGAGTCGGGGCTATTTGAACTGTTTTGAATTGTGAGTTTTGCTTATTATATTATCAACTTTAATAACCAGCTGTGCAGGATTACAATATTTGGGGATGAGCTGAGCCTCTGTGAAAAGGACCCGGGATGGGTTCGATACTAGTCGAGCTTGCCTCGACTTTACGTGAATACGTCCAAGTATCATCTGATATTGATTTAGGGATGGTTTTCCAATAATAACAAAACAATGAGAGACAATGTTATAATCATCATCATGATTAATATACATATAAAAATAAAAAAGTAAATGTGAAAGCAATCAGTACTCTTTCGCTTTGAAAATTCAAATCACTTTAAAAATTTCCTCAAATGGGTCGGTATTACCTGCATTTACCTTATACCTAAATATGTATCTTTGCCCCGCCCGCAACAATGGTAAACATGAAACTGAAGGCTCGAGGGTGAGATCATTCTGTTGTCTAATAATCCCGGACTAGTCCATTCTTAGAAAGTAGGTAGGTACCCTCTTAATTAAAACATGAATGGCTTTTCGATGAGAAAATGTTTTTGGTCCAAAAGGCCGAATTGGAATCGTCAGTTGCGATTTTTACCTTCAGCAGAATGTAGCGGTTCAGTACCATTTTTATAAATGCGAAAAATGTGTGTATGTTTGTTGGTTTTTTTTTTTTTTTAATTAATTGTACAGTGGTCTTACATTCCTATCTCGCCAAACTGGTGGGCCAGTTTGATGGCCAGTGGGTTGGTTTGACCTTCAATCACGTCGCAACGGTGCAACGGATTGACGTGACTTTTTGCATGGGTATAGATATAGACCTGGAGAGTGACATAGGCTACTTTTTATCCCGGAAAATCAGAGATTTCCCACGGGATTTTTAAAAAACCTAATTCCACGCGAACGAAGTCACGGGCATCAGCTAGCAATTAAATATTCAATTACTATTTTTTTTTTTTTTATTGATCACGTAAATTTCAATAATACATTTTAAAATAAACAGTTCGCCATCCTCTAGAAACTGTTAAAGTTTATGTGAGTTTTATTATTATTATTAATTAGGTAGGTAGGTACTCTCTCTTTTAGAAAACGTTAAAAGCAAAAAGCGGAACACAGAACTAGACCCTTAAACCGGGAAGTTATTAATGAATTAATTTTGCTTAATGAACTTTCTAATAGCTAATTAGAGAGCTCGGATGTTGTGAATATTAGATACCTAATTAAATTTAATATTTAAGTACCTACATTGAGAGAAAATTAAATGAAAACAAATAAGTAAGCTGTGATAGCCTAGTGGTTAGGACGTCCGCCTTATAATCGGAGGTCGGGGGTTCGATCCCGGGCACGCACCTCTAACTTTTCGGAGTTATGTGCGTTTTAAGTAATTAAATATCACTTGCTTTAACGGTGAAGGAAAACATCGTGAGGAAGCCTGTATAAGATAAATGGTTAGAGTTGCTATTTATTTCTTGAAATTGCTACTAAACTCTTTAGATTTTGCTTAAGAATTAATTCTAAACCATAGACATTTTATTTGTAAACAGAGGCACGTCAAAATGATAGAAAAAATACTACAGACGTGACAGAACCATTAACAGATTATAAATGGCAAATCTATGGTACTTACATGGCGAAACTCATGAAACTTAATTATGATTTTATTATATTTTAGAAATAAAGTAATTGTAGATTTAAATAGAGTATAATGTAGAAATTGAAGTATATAAATTTAGTAGAGTTTAAACTCTATTGACTCTATTGAATTTAATCTTTACATGGTATCACTATATTTTTATACAGAGGGTGGGAGTTAATCCCAGCCTATAAATGGCTCTGCTTTGACGGTAGAGATCATTAATTTTCCTATTTTTAATAAGAAGCTGTGACATACCTACAGGTACGAATATTGTTGATTTTATATTTCTATTGTTATACTATGTATGTTGTTTAATGTGTAATTTGTTATTCAACTGGTATTCCTTTGTAATAGTTTATGCTTATACCCGATGTGGGTTGGATATGTTATGGTAATACCATAGTTGTATCTATTTTTCAATAATTGTGGATAGACACCGCCGAGTTTTTTCTTGCCAGTTCTTTCTCTCGGTAGATATGCTTTTTCGAACTGGCGGTAGATTTTTCTTAAAGGAAATAATAAATTATTTAATGATAAAGCAATAAGTAATGGTAAAGATAAACTTTGATTTGGAGGGAGTTTTTCCCTGAATAAAACAGTTTATTTCCTTATACAATCTTTTATTTTGTTTTCTACCTTCAACCACGCCCTAGCTTATTGATAACGAATTAAGGTTTAGGCTCTCAGTAGGTGATTCCTGACTCTATTGTCTCTATACAACTGAGGCTAATCTAGCATCAGAAGTGGGATACGATATGGCTGAATTGTGCCTTTTCTAATGCAGTTTGTACAAGTTTCAGAAATACCGGCCATTTCGGATGGCTTTGTGAAAAGCCATCAAAGATGTTACAACAGGCGTTGTGATGACTGACGTCCACGAGAGGTACCACAATGGACATTGGATACCCTTAATCTGGATACCCTAAATCGGTATGGAAGCTTATTTTGTTCAAAGTGTTGTGAAAGTGAAAAAAAAAAAAAAAAAGTGTTTTTGCGAGACTATTTTTTTCAGGCAGGTAGGCCTTAGAAAGTTTTATTGCGTAATCATGGACCTATTAATACTCTGTGTAATGTAGTAACACAGTTTCATAGTACCTGTCGTCATTTTATTTGTTTTAAAACTAATTGTATTATAGAAATAAAGATGTGGGTACTAAATAAATAAAATTTTTGCGGGTAATTTTGTGTTCAGTATAGATGTTCTGTTTCAATGACTCAGATTAATGTTTGAAGGTGTTTAATCGCATGATGTCCCAGCTAGTAACACAAATCGATATTACGTAAATTAATGTTAAAAATTTGCAGGTAGTTAGTTGGTATGAAATTTTTATTAAATGATCATACGATAAAATGTGGTTAAATGTCAGACTGACCGAGCGGTGAAAAACTAAAGCAAGTTTGTCAGTAAATATTTACTGATGATTAATTTGTGTTCTATTTTAATTTACGTCTGACGTCTAGCCGTATATTCGTAATTTATATGATAGTGATGTTGACATTGAATCATTGAATATTGTTTTACGAGTGATGAGTCATCTTACTTTTTTTTTAGTTATGTTCTTGAGGAATTTCCTATGTAAGTACTTCGAGAACGAAGTACTTTTCAGGTTGGCCGAATAGATGTATATAATTTATTTATGTGTTACATAATGACAGAGAGAAAAGAAGGAAAAAAAGAACAAAAAAAAAAAAAGAAAAAAAAAAAAATTTTTTTGTTGTAATTTTGTTTCAAATTAAGAACAATACAGAAATACATATTGCATCATTCGTTAAATATTGATGATTCATTGATCAGAAACGCGATTAGCGTGGCCATTTTTGTAAATTTGCTATTGACTTTGCATCGGAGTTCTCACTCGCGAAACGTAGAGATGAAAGATTTGTGATACCTACCTACAATAATTAAGAAATTTTGTTGGAGTTTATTTTTGTAGTTTTTATATAAGGATAGGTTAGGCTGCTGATGTCTTATCCTGTTGCTATGCCGCTAAGTCTAGTAGCTACTGATTGTTTGATGTCATTGTTTTTTTATATATACCCACCGTTATGTAATGTGATGTAATGGAGCTGCCAATCCACACTTGGCCAGCGTGGTGGACTATGGTTAAACCTGAAACTTAAATTTAGAATATTGGAATTTAGAGATTATTGACTACCCACTTGTGTTTAATATTTTTTAATGCCGTATTTTGTTGTTTTGTTTGAATAATACTTTTGATTTTTTGACGTTTTTGATGTTTGAAGTGTTTAACTATTTTTGATATTGATTACTTCTTTGACGATCTTTTTAATGTAAATTATTTTTGTGGTATTTTTTGACATTTTAGTTTTTGATACCTACCTTTATGTTTTTATTTACGATCTTTTTGGATTTTTATATTTTATTGTGGAAAAATGTTTTGGTATTTATTTAAAAAGGAAGGTTGTTGGCACATCATTGGATGTGGGAAGCAACAAATGTTTTTGTATAGTCCAAGGACTGATTGCAGATAGACAAAAAGAGATTGAATAGAAAATATTTTTGAAAGTAAATAACGATAATTAGATAAGTTTACTCTTTGATTATTTTTACTTCTTCTAACATAGTAGTTAGTTTTGTTTTGATATATCTTACATATAATTACTTTTTATATACCTACCCTTTGTTTTTGACTTTGGTACTTTAGGAGTAAGAGTCGATGGTATTTTATTATTTTTGCAAAATTATTAACTTGAAATTGAAAAAAAGTTCTTATGATTTAACTTATTTTGAAATATTAATATTTTTGTAACTTTTTCATTTTGATGGTTCTTTTTTATGAAACATATTATTTTAAATTCTGATAATTTACAATTTGGTCAGTTGCAATTTTTCTTTGTTTAATATTCATCTCTATATTTTATTGGAATTTATTTAAAACTTTGATCAAATGTTCGATCAATGGAAAAATTGTATAGTGACATATGGATCAAAACCAATGGTGTTAAGGGACAATTTTATGATGGTTTACGATGTTGCCTTAAAACCAATGGTGTTGAAGGATATTTTGTAGATGATACTTTAAAACGTTGGAACCAACGGTGTTGAAAAGTATTTTTATAATATCGCTTTAATACCAGTGGTGTTAAAAATATTTTTTGATATTGGTTTAAAACCAATGGGGTTAAAGGATATCTTGTTTGGAAACATTTAGGTGCTGTGGCGAGAAAAATATTTCTTGTATTTTTGAGAGTAAACTGTGTGGTAATTTTGTATGTCACACACATGTTTAAAATGTTTTTTTTTATTTTGTTGGAAGCCACAGACATGTTGTTTGAAAAAAAATGTTTTGATGTTGTTTGACAACTTTATTTACTTTACGAATTGTTTGTTTTTATTTTGTTGCTTCGAGAACGAAGCAATTGTCAGTTTGGCCGTATAAGATAAATGGTTAGAGTTGCTATTTATTTCTTGAAATTGCTACTAAACTCTTTAGATTTTGCTTAAGAATTAATTCTAAACCATAGACATTTTATTTGTAAACAGAGGCACGTCAAAATGATAGAAAAAATACTACAGACGTGACAGAACCATTAACAGATTATAAATGGCAAATCTATGGTACTTACATGGCGAAACTCATGAAACTTAATTATGATTTTATTATATTTTAGAAATAAAGTAATTGTAGATTTAAATAGAGTATAATGTAGAAATTGAAGTATATAAATTTAGTAGAGTTTAAACTCTATTGACTCTATTGAATTTAATCTTTACATGGTATCACTATATTTTTATACAGAGGGTGGGAGTTAATCCCAGCCTATAAATGGCTCTGCTTTGACGGTAGAGATCATTAATTTTCCTATTTTTAATAAGAAGCTGTGACATACCTACAGGTACGAATATTGTTGATTTTATATTTCTATTGTTATACTATGTATGTTGTTTAATGTGTAATTTGTTATTCAACTGGTATTCCTTTGTAATAGTTTATGCTTATACCCGATGTGGGTTGGATATGTTATGGTAATACCATAGTTGTATCTATTTTTCAATAATTGTGGATAGACACCGCCGAGTTTTTTCTTGCCAGTTCTTTCTCTCGGTAGATATGCTTTTTCGAACTGGCGGTAGATTTTTCTTAAAGGAAATAATAAATTATTTAATGATAAAGCAATAAGTAATGGTAAAGATAAACTTTGATTTGGAGGGAGTTTTTCCCTGAATAAAACAGTTTATTTCCTTATACAATCTTTTATTTTGTTTTCTACCTTCAACCACGCCCTAGCTTATTGATAACGAATTAAGGTTTAGGCTCTCAGTAGGTGATTCCTGACTCTATTGTCTCTATACTTCTGAGGCTAATCTAGCACCTGCATGCCTGAGAGTTCTTCATAATGTTCTCAAAGATGTGTGAAGTCTGCTAATCTTCTAAGACTATGGCCAAAACCCTTCTCACTATGAGTGGAGACCCGTGCTCTGTAGTGAGTCGACGATGGGTTGATCATGATGATGATGACTAGGAAGTGAAAAATCCATGAGTTTAGTAAGAGATAGATCATAATAATTAGAATATAAAGTTATCACGTACTTAATCATTCCATAATAAAATATTATAAATGCGAAAATGTGTGTTTGTTTGTTGGTTTATTGGTTTGTTGGTTTGTCCCTCAATCACGTCGCAACGGTGCGATGGATTGACGTGATTTTTTGCATGGGTATAGATGTGACACCTGGAGAGTGACATAGGCTACTTTTTATTTCGCAAAATCAAAGAGTTCCTACGGGATTTTAAAAAACCTAATTCCGGACGAAGTCGTGGGCATCAGCTAGTCATTTCATAAAACTATACCTATTCTAACAAGAAGAATACGTGACAAAATCGATTATGCAAAAAGAACGCTGCGAGAAATACCGTCGTAACTCGAAATAAAAGATTTTGGTCGCGCCATACATTACCTGTAAACCTCATTTTTAAGCCGTATCCACACTTCCTGATCTTCCCACGCGTCCATTATGCCGCCCCCCTCGTTCCGGGGCAATTTGCATAATTTTTCCTTCCCGAATTTTCAGTTATTTTCATTTATTCCACGTTTAACGGGTAGCAGAGCGTTCCCGGTCGCTCGTCCCTTCCCAAATGGACATTATGGGTATATTAACGCTATTAAGTTGCCTACGCACATTAAGATATTATCTGGAAATGATTTGGTTTGTAATTTAGCTGCTGAGTGCTGGCAGATTAATATTACTTCTTTTTTAAATGATGCCCGCGACTTCGTCCGCGTGGGTTTAGATTTTTTCTAAACTCTTTGATATGACCTCAGTTTCTGATCCCTGAGTCCCCCCCCCCATTATTTATCTGCAATAAGTCGGGGGACTATAAGCAGATTATTTGTGCAAAATTTGTAATTGAAAAACGAGCCATTGCTCGATTATGTGTACGGTAAAATTGTAGTTACTATGCTTTTTGAACTGTCAAAGGCACAACAAATCTTTCTAAACTTTTTTTCTAATTATCTTCTGTAGATTATAATAAAAAAACAGTTTTACTTAGTTTCTGAAAAAAGTGTTTTTTGTGTTGAAACAGTTTTGATTTAGGTGTGCAAAGCGTATAATTGCTACGACCCCCAAAGAAAAAAGATTAGCAAATCCTTCTTCCCCCACTTAACGCAGATAAAGCTCAACTTATTCATGATCCCCTATAGCCGTCTCTGTTCCAAAGAGACTTAATTTAATCTCGTTAATTATACAGTAATAACCGTGTCCCGATATCTATGGCTTCGCGGATTATGTCGTCAGCGTCACGTTTGAATTGTTCTAATGAGCGCGCTTGGAGGACGCGAAAGCTTTGTATGTGAGAGATCGATAGTTAAATTTGCGTCTTTTCCTAAATTCTTATACTTACTTAAAGCGCTATGCGTCCCAAAAGACACATTTCGGATGTAAAAAGAAAATTTGGCCTTGAAAAATTGATTTTGGCCTCAAAAATTACAAATTTGTTTATTTTATAATATTATAAAAATTTATGAGATTTTTAGTGAATTACGAGAGCCAAAACACGATTAGCACAATTTGGCTCGACACAAAAAAACCGCGAAGTTTCCCCAAAATACGCATTCTTACACGACCATTAGGAGAAAAACCAGTTTTATTCGATTGATATAAAACCGATTTCAATAAAATTTCGTATTTACGTTCAACGTTTGATACACAAAGGGATTACGGCTTATTATTTTATGGTAACAGAGGAGCACATAGAATTTTAAATATAAATATTTATAAAAAGCGTGCAACTTTGCGCTCGGGCGGCCCAGATTTTTCCATACGTTTCGATATATTTTAATTACTTTAAAAACGCACGTTGCTACGAAAGTTGTAGGTGTGTGCCTAGGAACCCTGGACTCCCCGTGTTTAACCACTAGACTATCACAGTTATATGAATCGACTAGCTGACCCGCCCCGCCCGTGGAATTTAGAAAATCGAGGTGGGGGTTGAATTTCCAAAAATACTGAAATACATATTTCTTAATTTGTTACCGAAAACCCAATTACCAATTTTCATGCATATAACTTTAAAAATGACGGGCTTTGAAACAAACTTTCATCCCATATTTAAACCCTCTTTGTAGTAGAATTTTCAAAAATCGAGAAATACGTATTTTTTTAATTTTTAACCGAAAGCTTGAATACCAATTTTCATCGATTTAACTTCAAAAATGACGGACTTTTATACAAACTTCCTTCCCCCATTTAACCCACTTAGGGATGGAATTTCAAAAAATCCTTTCTTAGTGGATACTTAATCTTTACCAAGAACACACCCTCCAAATTTCAAATGTCGTATAGAAGCAGGCGTTACTTCACCTGTACCTTTCAATGCACAATTGCAAAGAAGCTTTGCAATTGTGCATTGTAAGGTCTACATCTCCTAAGGATGCTCCGGTGTCGGGGCGAAACGTGCGTCGAGTGTGTTTGGGATTTGTGTGGTGCTACGTGGTGGTGGTGCGCATTGCTTGCCTGGTGGCTGCTTCTTCCTGCATGTTTAGCAGTGGGAGGGCGGGCGGTGCATTTCGCATGCTGCATGTTGCACCATACAGATTCGACCTGTTTCAGCGGATTATAGCAAATCAAGCTTTTGGTTCATTGTACTCCAAATTTCATGTCTCTAGGACCAGCGGTGTAGGCTGTGTGTTGATATAGTAGGTAGCTATGTATATGGCAGTCAGTCAGTCAGTACCCGTAGTACAAGATTTTACGTCTCACCAAACGAAACCAAATTCGAGAGTCGAAATAATTCCGCGTTACAGTAAAATGGACCTAAACAGCCTTAAATTGAAGTAAAATATTCAATGCCACTGATTTTAATTTCGCAATGTTTCCGCTTGGAGCGCTGGCTGTAGAAGTGTAGACAAACTTGAGCTTTAAAACAAGGCAATTAAGATCCAGTTTACTGTAACGCGGAAGTATTTCGACTCTCGAATTTGGTTTGGTTTGGTGAGACGTAAAATCTTGTACTACGGGTACTGGACTTTGAATTTTACATTATATAGACTACGTAGCACAAATTATGTACGCTCTATTTATCGAGGAGAGGAATAAATCGTCGAATTTGGGTCATCAGTGGCGTGAAACCGGCGGTTTCAATAGACACGCGACGAGTGAAATGTATTGACTCAATTTGTGATGGTGATTTGAATTTGAACAACGGACACCAAATTATGTAGGCATCATACAATACGCAAATTAAGTTTTTTTTTTATTTTTTTTTTATTTTTATTTTTTTTTTTTATTTAGACAAAAAAAAAGCGAATAATTCACACCAACTTCCAGACCAAAGCACTAGACAAAAAGCCGCGACTGGTGTTGGCAGTTTGCAGCCCAAATAGACCGTAGTCTGTGCTAGGGCTGACAAAGTTCATCGACCTCATTCATACTAATATTATATTATATTATATACTATACTATATTTATACTATACTATATATATATTCATACATTACTAAAACTATACTTTATTTGGTGCAACAGTGTTAATGCATACGGAGTTTAGATATATAATTTAAATAGATAGGATAAGTTGTAATAAGTTAAAGCATTCGTTTCAACAGATCTTGTCATAAAGACGTTTAAAATTTTCAAAAGAGGTTTCTAGGAGAAATTTCTTTATATAGAATTTAAGTTTTTTCTTTAAGGATGGGCGCTGGGCACATAAAATCAGATTAGATACCTCCAGCGGAAGGTTATTGAATAGTTTTGGTGCCGCAGCTGTAAAATGTCTACTCGAGAATCCAGACGTTCGTCGGGGAACTGAACATCTTAGTTGCCTTTGCCTACGGTGAGTTTGCTCGATTGTGAAGTTGTCTATATATTTTGCCATATACATTGTTATTTGCCAAATGAATATTTTTCTTGGGGTTAGTACTTTACTTAGCTTAAATAATTCTTCCGTAGGAAATCGTCGGTTCTTTTTTAAGATAATTTTGAGATTAAGTTTTTGAGCCTTATTTAGTTTGTCTAGTAAAGTTGATCCACATGAGCCCCAGGCTATAATGCCATATAATATTAACGACTGAGTTAAACAGCAGTAAACTCTTAACAGTAGGTTAACACTCATAATGTTTCTTAAATTATTGTATATATAGCTCAAGCTTCGGACTTTTTTAGTCAGCATGTCTACGTGCTTATCCCACCTCAGATGTTGATCAACAATAATACCGAGATAAGTTGTGCTATTAGTACATGATAATATTTTGCAGTTTGCACAGTCAGACTTATTCAAACAAGAGTGCACTCTAATCTTCGGAGTCTCGGTCGGAAGACCGGCACTGGTGGGAGAGAAACACATACATAAAGTTTTATCATCATTTAAGGTTAGCAGATTATTGTCATACCACCCCTTAGCTAGACGAAGGCCATGTTCGGCTTTTTGGATGGTACTTTCCCACGTCGAGGCTGAAAATAACAAAACAGTGTCATCTGCAAAACATAGAGATTTTGAGTCTGTCTGATTGTCTGTCAATAGCGAACAAAAGTCATTAAGATAGATATTGAATAAGATTTTATTTTTTATATCTAGCAAACGAGCAGGCGGGTCACCTGATGTTAAGTGATTACCGCCGCCCATGAACATTTGCAGCACCAGAGGAACCGCCGATGCGTTGCCGGCCTTTTAGGAATTTGTTGGTCCGCCCCTTGAATAACCCCATGTTATACTCTACTGGGAACACCGTCGATGGGAGTTGGTTCCACAGTTTGCACGTGCGTGGAAAGAAGGATCTGGCACAACGGACGGTCGAAGTGCACCAGACACCCAGGGGGTGAGGCTGAAATTCCTTACGGTGGCGCGCGGTGCGGTTGTAGAAAAAAGAGGGTGAAATGAGGTCAAAAAGCTCTTCAGAGCACTTCCCATTATACAGGCGATAGAACACGCATAGAGCGCTAACGTCTCTGCGAGTTAAATCTCGGATTTTCAAAAATATTTTATTTATCGAGGGCTTGAGCCCTTCACGGCCTCTCACGCGTGCTCGTGTGTCGTAGTCTCCTTGCCGTCGCGTCACGAGCAGAGGTCCTATGAAAAGGACCCCGGATAGGTTTATAGATAGACCATTTTATGAACTCTACGTGATTTGCGCTGAAACTTTACTTAACTGAACTTTTGTGAATCCACACCATCAGTACCCTTATTATAAATGCGAAAGTGTGTTTGTTTGTTGGTTTGTCCTTCAATCACGTCTCAACGGAGCAACGGATCGATGTGATTGTTTGCATGGGTATAGTTTAGAATAGAATAGAATGTTTTTTATCCATGTAAACTTTTTACAAGTGCTTATGAATAGTCAGGTAGTTTTAATTTACCACTGGTTCGTAATGCCGTTCCTACCGAGAAGAACCAGCAAGAAACTCGGCGGTTGAGACCTAGAGAGTGACATAGGCTACCTTTTTATCCCGGAAAATCAAAGAGTTCCCACGGGATTTTTAAAAAACCTAAATCCACGCGCACGAAGCCGCTGGCATCAGCTAGTACATGATACATATAGGTCAAACACATGGCTCTCCTTATGTTCGTCGCAGTCGGATAAAAAGGTAGAAAGGTACAAAAACTATTAACTAAAAGTAGAGAGCACATCAAATTAGTTTCAAGTTTGAATTTGATTTAAATCTTCTGATGCTGACTTATTTCTTGTGCAGTTTCATTTGAGTTCCTCTTGACCTTTTGAACGCAAAGCGGAGCTTTTAATGTAACTGCAAGTTGAGTTGATATTCCCCAGCACTTAAACTCCACGGAATCGTTTTATGAACTCTACGTGATTTGCGCTGAAACTTTACATAACTCAACTTTTGTGAATCCACACAATTATAATAGAAACAGCTGATATTGAGTTTTGTTAAACTTTAAGTTTTTTAATATATTAAAAGTTTGAAACTTCTTTTTAGGGTTACGTACCTCAAAAGGAAAAACGGAACCCTTATCACCTTGTTGTTTGTTTGTCTGTCGGTCGGTCTGTCAAGAAACCTACAGGGTACTTCCCGTTGACCTAGAATCATGAAATTTGGCAGATTGGTAGGTCTCATAGCAGACTTTCGGGGAAAAATCTGAAAACTATGAATTTGTGGTTACATCACGAAAAAAATATTAAAATGTGTTCATGATAAATATTAGTAATTTCAACATTCAAAGTAAGATAGGAAGTACCCTCTAGGTTCCTTGACAGACATAACAGACAACAAAGTGATCCTATAAGGGTTCCGTTTTTTCTTTTAAGGTACGGTTCACTCATCTGTGTACGGAACCCTAAAAATTATAAAGAAAAAGAAAAGAGATATACTTAGAGTAAATATTGTGGTATCACTAAATTTCAGTAAGGAAATGGATTAAGAATTTGAGCCAAAAATTATCTACGATGCGAAGAACAAGATAAAAATGAGTGGAACATAGATTTTTACACAAACACGCATAAGCTGAAACCTAAATGGAAAACAACGCTTTCGCCATTACATTATGACCTTTATTTATAGTGTTATAAGAGTGCTAAATTTATGCATCGTGTTGCTTATAGTCGACTGGCAGTCGTCCAAGGAGGGATGCTTCGGTGACTTAAGTGTTACACGGAATACTTAGGCAATAGTTTTCGATAACTTTGCCTGGAGACTTTGTCTACGAGTTACAAAGTTACAAATTACAGCAAGGTTGCATTGTTTATTCCTTTAAGTGCCGACCTCAATATTAGAACACTGGGTCAACAAATAGTCAAAATCCTGTTTAGAGTTAGTAACTAATATTAATCAAAACTTTCCCATAAAAACTTTACCACCCTCAAAAGGGAATTTTCCAAAATAACTTTTACAAGTTTTATTACTAAAAACATGCTAAAAACTAATATTCTAAATTCCGATTTCCATATCTCTAACTTCAAAAACAAAGGGCTTTCATATAAACTTCCAACCCCCAGTCGAAAAATGCTTTCTTAGTGGATACCTACTTTTTACAAAGAACACATTTCCCTCATGTCTCTATAGGACCAGCGGTTTAGGCTGTGCGTTGATATATTATAAGTCAGTCAGTCAATCAGTCAGGACTTTGAATTTTATACATACTACAGATAATTATGGTCTATGAACTGACTGATCTAACAACGAACAGCTCAAACTGCTGGAGGGATCAGGCTGAAATTTGGCATGCAGATAGCTAGACGTAAACTTTCGCTAAGAAAGGATTTTTGCAGGGGTTTGAAATTTGTGTTGTCCACGCGGGCGCATTCCCATCCATGAGCTAGTATATTATTCATAACTCAGAAAAAGCTGTGATGGCCTAGGACGTCCGCCTTCTAATCGGAGGTCGGGGGTTCGATCCCGGGCCTTCGCACGCACCTCTAAATTTCGGAGTTATGCGCGTTTTAAGTAATTAAATATCACTTGCTTTAACGGTGAAGGAAAATATCGTGAGGACACCTGCATACCTGAGAGTTCTCCATAATGTTCTCAAAGGTGTGTGAAGTCTACCAATCCGCACAAGGCCAGCCAATGCTGCTCACTCTGAGAGGAGACCCGTGCTCTGTAGTGAGCCGGCGATGGGTTGATCATGACGATGAAAAATAAGCAAAAAATACACATTTTCAACCGATTCCCGCTTTTACCTATATCAGCCAAGTCAAGTAACTTTTCTCCTCTAACGAGCTTTCCAGTTTTTTTAATGATTTAAGAACCGTGAAAGCTAAGAACAAGTTTACGAAAAAACTTTTTTGCTCGGTGGCACAAGTTTGTTGCGACTTGCGGAACTCCAAGAGATTTTTCAGTGAAACAAATTACAGATTGCTGATCAAGTTGGAGTTTGGAGAACATCTCTCACCTTTATCGTCGGTTGCTAACGAATGTACAAGTTTTGAACTCATAACCAACATATTTTTTTTTAATTTATAGACTGTGTATTAGTGCTTGTGCTACTTTATTTTTCTAGGTCACAAGAACATAGGTGAACTGTAAGTACGTGTTAGAATAAACTAAGGACAGTTACTGGACTGTAAATTAGATTTAAAAATTAATCATAAGTAGAAGTTTAAGCTAGAATAATATTACTTATTAGCCCATAGGCTAGATGGTAGTAGCAATAAAGCTACCATTTTATAATGGTGCTTTATGGAAAAAAAAAAAAAAAAAAAAAAAAAAAATTATAGACTAGCGCTTGGCTGCAATCAGACCTGGTGGCAAGTGATGATGCAGCCTAAGATGGAGCGCGCTTGCCTAGAAGATGCCTATTCACTCTTGTCTTGATGGTACCCCGCATATTATAATTCGGTGGGAAAACTGATGGTGGAAGGGTGTTCCAAATCTTGGCGGTTCGAATTAGAAATGAGGAGGCAAATCGCTTCGTTCGTATCCGGGGAATTTCAACTACGTACGGGTGCAGACCTTGGCGATGCCTTGCGGTACGATAGTAGAAAGGTGAAGGAGGAACCAGGTTGAAAACATAATTTAATTGGTGTTTTAAGTGGTACTAACGCCACGGTGTATTCCGTAAAGAATGATTTCTCACGTGCCATTTTAACTTTTTATGTCAACCTATCCCGTGATGTTAAGTGATTACCGCCGCCCATGAACATTTGCAGCACCAGAGAAACTGTTGATGAGTTGCCGGCCGTTCAGGAATTTGTTGGTCCGCCCCTTGAATAACCCCATGTTGTAATCTAGCGGGAACACCGCCGATGGGAGGTGAATCAACAACTTGGTCGAAGTCCTGTTTCAAGTTTGTGTAGTAACTAAGATCGGTAGTAATAATATGACTAATTGCCGTACTCAGAGTCGCTTAATCGTTACCTAAGTTCAGTTAAAAAAAGACAGAGCTATTAAATATCTCTCACATAAATCTTTAGTAACGATTAGCGACTCTGAGTGTGGCAGTAAGACCGGTAGCAAGTTGGAAGAGGCCTGTCTCAGATTGTTTAGTCATGTAGATGTCTTAACATCGCCGCCGCTGAAGCTAAATTCGCTCAATGTCGTTATATAGGCAATACGTTCACGAGATGCAGCCCGCTGACAGACAGACAGACGGATGGACAGAGGAGGCTTAGTAATAAGGTCCCGTTGGCACTCTTCGGGTACGGAACTCTAGGAAAGGTAAAAGAAAACCTTTCATTCATCAACACGTTCAGACTCATAACTCGACGTTCGCATCAGGTACATTTCCAAAGGTCTACAGTTTTCCTGCGACCTACATTTGCTTCGCCCGGACGTCTCGAACAATTCAAGGAGTAGTTCACGCATAAGGCCTGGTCCAGATGCGTGAAAAGTCGCATCCACTGTGTTATTCACGAATCTGTAATGCGTAACTTTGATGTAGTACAACGCAAATTTTTGTATTGGAGCACTACACCTAAAACTGGGTACTCACTATATTGTGCTCGTATTAGCGCTTTAACTTAATATATTTTTTGTTTTCAAGGTTCTTATAATTTACATATAAATTATATTATAAATACGTTTTTGTTAGGGTCCGTTGTTGAACCCGTCCGCGTGGACTACACAATTTTCAAACCCCTATTTCACCCCTGTAGGGGTTGTATTTTCAAAAATCCTTTCTTAGCGGATACCTACGTTATAATAGCTATCTGCATGCCAAAAGTCCTTTCTTAGCGGATACCTACGTTATAATAGCTATCTGCATGCCAAATTTCAGCCCGATCCGTCCAGTACTTTCAGCTATGCGTTGATAGATTAGTCAGTCAGTAAGTCAGTCAGTCAGTCAGTCAGTCAGTCAGTCACCGATATTTAGATAAAGACAAGTGTTTTATCCAAATAAGCTTTATAAAAATGCTTTACAGATCACTTTACACTTATCTGGACGTACCTTTAAGTGAAAGGTCCGAAGCCTTCTAATAAAACGGAACAGTTCTTGAAGGGGAGACGTCAAAACAGCCTAATGGAATTAGTTAGGTAGTCTTTGAAGAACTGTGGGAAGCAACTTCGGATGGGCGATTACATAGGAAACGTCGGCGTGCCCAATTTACATACAATTACTGCAATTCGACTTTATCTGTAACTTTCTTAGAACTCCTGTTAAAGGTCCAATATCCTTGACTTTTGCTCAGTTTTGTTAAGCGTATTTTGGTAAATGACGTAGCCATTTTTAGGGTTCCGTACCTCAAAAGGAAAAACGGAACCCTTATAGGATCACTTTGTTGTCTGTCTGTCTGTCTGTCAGTCAAGAAACCTACAGGGTACTTCCCGTTGACCTAGAATCATGAAATCTTATAGCTGACATTTGGGGAAAAATCTGAAACCGTGAATTTAGGGTTAGATCACACAAAAAAATTAAATTGTGGTCATGGACTAATAATTCGTGTTTTCAACTTTCGAAGTGAGATAACTATATCAAGTGAGGTATCATATGGAAGGTCTTCACTTGTAAATTCTAAAACAGATTTTTATTTATTTTTATGCATCATAGTTTTTGAATTATC
This sequence comes from Maniola hyperantus, assembly GCF_902806685.2. Lineage (NCBI taxonomy): Eukaryota > Metazoa > Arthropoda > Insecta > Lepidoptera > Nymphalidae > Maniola > Maniola hyperantus. Next base: position 16,744,312 of record NC_048538.1, on the reverse strand, counting down.
GTGCAAAATGTCGAAAAAATACGACTGTAGTACGGAACCCTCATTGCGCGAGCCTTCGCACTTGGCCGGTTTTTGTAATCTGTTAGACAGATACCAAAAACACTTTCGCATTTATAATATAGGTAGATGGGTAGTGATGTTGTATTTATTATTATCACATTTAAAAATTATGGCAGAACCCCATACTAACTCATTCCTTCATTATTTATTCCGTGAAACCGACTGATAAATTTAATTTTCATATTAAAAAAAATTAGAATAATATAGCGTTCATCGATGCATTAAAAAAATCCTAATCGAAAAAGCCTACTACAAAATAAATGACTATTTACTTAACGATTAATAATCACTGTCTCCCTGCTAAAATTGCTGTGCCCCAACGGGCTTTCAATATTGTAAATATAAAAATAATTATAATTTGTCTGGCCATTCAACGAGGTAACGCTGCCAGCGTGGTTTAGATGATATTTTCGATCTGTAATTTTTATGTTCTAGAATAAGTTTGGTATTTTTGTTTATTGTATTCTCTTGATTCTTGGATTATGATAATTAAATACTTAAATTTAAAATAAATTGTTTAAGTATAAATTTATATAATCAACTAGCTGCCCCGGCGCACTTCGTACCGCCTAACAGTCGATTCTTTATTAGGATTTTTTTTTAATTTTTCTCTCCGTAAGAATCATCCCCGTACTTCAAGGAATATTATAATAAATGAATTAGCGAAATCGGTTCTCGAGATTTGCGATCAGCAACACATTTTGCGATTCATTTTTATATATTGAGATATATATATATTGAGAGATATTGGAATGCATGAATAATAAATGAAAAATGAAAATGAAAATTTAACATTCAGCGACTCCACTCTCTATTGTTCGACCGGTTAACGTGATTTCACAAAATGGTGCAATTGTATCATTCGTCCGATCTCAGCTCTTTGCTTCTCCTTAATTAATCCTATCTGTTAGCAATTATCGTCTGCCGATGAGTGACAATGTTCAATCAGTGAATTAATGAACGGACTCGTAAAGATGTCTGTCTCTAAGCTAAGCTGATTGTTAGCTCCATGGTCTGTCTTATGTCTACACATAGGACAGAGCTGCTAGCAACTAGCTTGTAGGAGTTGGAAATTAAAAGTTGTATAAGCCACCAACCTCTTATGCTTGCCAATTTAATTTGTTAGGTTTTAATTTATTTATTTCACTTGCATAGAGCCAAAATTGTACTCAAACATTTAGACACACACACACAAACAACACACGCAGACACACACGTACCAATTTCAACACTACGGCAAGGTAAATAAAGTTGAGTTTAAAGGGAATTAAAAAGACTCGCCTTCACTCCTCCCCGTTGGTATGCGTCAGCGAAAAACGTAGCTTTACTGTAAGATTGCTGAACTATGATTAGGCTACACGCTCGCTTTAGTATGTGCCTACAGTCCGCGACAGGTCGAGATGGCAACCAGCGTATGAGACGGGGGGACGCCCCGCAAACCCACACGTCACCCGCGCTCGCCCGCACCAGGTTAGCGCGGGAGCTATGCGGGTGTGCGGGGCGTTTCCTCCCCGATAGCCATATCGACCTGTCGCGCACTATAGTGATTTCAATTTAGTTTCAAGTTTCAACAACATAGAGTTGGTTTATTTATGTTTAGCATATTAATATATTATTCGTATGTTATTTAAATTCAGCACACTAAGTTCTTACCTAGTGTTTATCTATATTTATGTAGAACGGATTAGATAATTGTTTACGTTGTTTCTGTTTGTATTGTAAATAATTGTGTAGGTTGATATGGAATTCAGTGGGCTTCGATTTATATGTTTGTAGGTTTTAGGTCATCATCATCATCATCATTTTCAACCGATAAACGTATATCGATCATTGACCAAACACCCGCCTAAATTTAAATTTTTTGTACTCCATATTAATTATCGATGGATCCAATTGGATGGCTGCGTCGCCCGTAACACAGGTTTACCTAGCACGGACGCCAAAGCACTCAGGTTATCATATCTATTGTTTCTACCTTTTTTATGTGTACTAGTTTTAGGAGTCTTTGTCTTGTACAACATTTTGAATAAATAAATATATATATATATTATATTCTCCAGGTCTTAAATTATACCTAAGCATACAAAAAATTCAGGTCAATCCGTTGCTCTGTTGATTGAAGGGCAAACCAACAAACAAAATTTTATAATATGGGTAGTTACATAAATCTACTTAATTATATAAAAGGAAAGCTGCCTGACTGACTGATTGACTGACGAACTGAACGCACAGCTCAAACTACAGGAGGACGGGTCGTGCTGAAAGGCATGCCGATAGCTATTGACGTACAAATCCGCCAAGAAAGGGTTCCATGAAAATTCAAAAAAAAAAATTAAACTCCTGGGGGGTTTAAATATTTTTTTTAATAGAGATAGCAAGCAAACGAGCAGGCGGGTCACCTGATGTTAAGTGATTACCGCCGCCCATGGACATTTGCAGCACCAGAGAAACCGCCGATGCGTTGCCGGCCTTTTAGGAATTTGTTGGTCTGCCCCTTTAATAACCCAATGTTGTAATCTAAAGGGAACATCGCCGAAGGGAGTTGATTCCACAGTTTGCATGTGCGTGGAAAAAAGGATCTGGCACAACATTTGTGTAGTCCACGCGGACGAAGTCGCAGGAATAAGGATAATCGTCATAGGTCCGTCTGTCGTGTCTGTCAAGAAAACCTATAGGGTACTTCCCGTTGACCTAGAATTATGAAATTTGACAGGTAGGTAGGTCTTATAGCACAAGTAAAGGAATAAATCTGAAAAGCGAGAATTTGTGGTTACATCACATAAAGAAAATTAGTTACTCCAGTCTCTACTCATGACGTATTTTCGATTTTCAAAGTAAGATTAATATACCAAGTGGAATATCATATGAAAGGGCTTTATCTGTACATTCGAAAACAGTTTTTTTATGCACAATACTTTTAGATTTATCGTGCAAAATGTCGAAAAATATATCCGAGTATGGAACCATCAGTGCGCAAGTCTGATGCGCACTTGGCCGGTTTTTTTTTTGGACTAGCGCTAGGCTGCAATCAGACCTGTTGGCAAGTGATGATGGAGCCTAAGATAAAAGCTGCTTTCTTAGAAGATGCGTATTGACTCTTGCGTATGCGAGATGCTTTACGCGCAAATGCTTTGGGAATAACACGCAAGCAATATAGGTACTACGCACGGCATATAGGACGTTTCAAAGGCAAACTAACTATGAAGTTGTGATAAAGTTACGTGTTTTAAAGCTACGAGTATGTTCATTGAACACTCAGTTGTTTCAATCAAACAAATGGGCGGTGTGGAGAGTGCGCTAAATTGCAGCGCCTCAGCGCCTCGGTATAAATGCTCTGTGGACAGGGCTGTCTCTGACAAATGGATGAAGTTAGCTACGAGCTAGAGTCCTTACAAAATATGGAGACTGCTGTACTGTACGGGAATCAAAACGATTCAACACGTTGTGCAATCTATCACCCTTAACTCAACTTAAGAGGTATATAAGTCGCTCTGCGTGCAAGCGCTTTGCGAATAACGTGCAAGCGATGTACTACTCATGGCATATAGGATGCTTTCACCGCAAAGACCGTGATACAAGTTACGTGTTTTAAAGCTACGTCCATTGAATATTCAGCTGTTTCAATCAAACAAATGGGCGGTGTGGAGAGTGCGCTAAATTGCAGCGCCTCAGCGCCTCGGTATAAATGCTCTGTGGACAGGGCTGTCTCTGACAAATGAATGGGGTTAGCCATGAGCTAGAGTCCTTACAAAATATGGAGACTGCTGTACTGTACGGGAATTAAAACGATTCGACACGTTGTGCAATCTATCACCCTTAACTCAACTTAAGAGGTATATAAGTCGCTCTGCGTGCAAGCGCTTTGCGAAAAACGTGCAAGCGATGTACTACGCACGGCATATAGTATGTTTTACCGTAAACTAACTATGAAGTCGTGTTTTAAAGCTACGTCCAATGAATATTCGTCTGTTTCAATCAAACAAATGGGTGGTGTGGAGAGTGCGCTAAATTGCAGCGCCTCAGCGCCTCAGTATAAATGATCTGTGGACAGGTTAGCCACGAGCTGGAGTCTCTACGGAATACGGAGACTGCAGTAACCATGCAAAGCTGTGCAGAAATTTTCCTTTAGCCAAGTCAAGCGGTAAATAAGACGCTTTTACGCACTAACGCTTTGCGCAAAATGTGCAAACAATGTACTACACACGGTATATAGTACGTTTTACCGTAAACTAACTATGAAGCCGTGTTTTAAAGCTACGTCCATTGAATATTCAGCTGTTTCAATCAAACAAATGGGCGGTGTGGAGAGTGCGCTAAATTGCAGCGCCTCAGCGCCTCGGTATAAATGCTCTGTGGACAGGGCTGTCTCTGACAAATGGATGAAGTTAGCCACGAGCTAGAGTCCTTACAAAATATGGAGACTGCTGTACTGTACGGGAATTAAAACGATTCGACACGTTGTGAAATCTATCTATATATTCTTTTAGCCAAGTCAAGCGGTAAATAAGACGCTTTACGCGCTAATGCTAATGCGCAAGCAATGTACTACGCACGGTATATAGTATGTTTTACCGTAAACTAACTATGAAGTCGTGTTTTAAAGCTACGTCCATTGAATATTCAGCTGTTTCAATCAAACAAATGGGCGGTGTGGAGAGTGCGCTAAATTGCAGCGCCTCAGCGCATCGGTATAAATGCTCTGTGGACAGGGCTGTCTCTGACAAATGGATAAAGTTAGCTACGAGCTAGAGTCCTTACAAAATATGGAGACTGCTGTACTGTACGGGAATTAAAACGGTTCGACACTTTGTGCAATCTATCACCCTTAACTCAACTTAAGAGGTAAATAAGTCGCTTTACGTGCAAGTGCTTTGCGAAAAACGTGCAAGCGATGTGCTACACATGGCATATAGGATGCTTTTACCGCAAATACCATGATACAAGTTTCGTGTTTTAAAGCTACGTCCAATGAATATTCGACTGTTTCAATCAAACAAATGGGCGGTGTGGAGAGTGCGCTAAATTGCAGCGCCTCAGCGCCTCGGTATAAATGCTCTGTGGACAGGGCTGTCTCTGACAAATGGATGAAGTTAGCTACGAGCTAGAGTCCTTACAAAATATGGAGACCGCTGTACTGTACGGGAATTAAAACAATTCGACACGTTGAGCAATCTATCACCCTTAACTCAACTTAAGAGGTAAATAAGTCGCTTTGCGTGCAAGCGCTTTGCGAAAAACGTGAAAGCGATGTACTACGCATGGCATATAGGATGCTTTTACCGCAAAGACCGTGATATAAGTTACGTGTTTTAAAGCTACGTCCAATGAATATTCGACTGTTTCAATCAAACAAATGGGTGGTGTGGAGAGTGCGCTAAATTGCAGCGCCTCAGCGCCTCAGTATAAATGATCTGTGGACAGGTTAGCCACGAGCTGGAGTCCCTACGGAATACGGAGACTGCAGTAACCACGCAAAGCTGTGCAGAAATCTTCCTTTAGCCAAGTCAAGCGGTAAATAAGACGCTTTTACGCACTAACGCTTTGCGAAAAATGTGCAAACAATGTACTACGCACGGTATATAGTACGTTTTACCGTAAACTAACTATGAAGCCGTGTTTAAAGCTACGTCCATTGAATATTCAGCTGTTTCAATCAAACAAATGGGCGGTCTGGAGAGTGCGCTAAATTGCAGCGCCTCAGCGCCTCGGTATAAATGCTCTGTGGACAGGGCTGTCTCTGACAAATGGATGAAGTTAGCCACGAGCTAGAGTCCTTACAAAATATGGAGACTGCTGTACTGTACGGGAATTAAAACGATTCGACACGTTGTGCAATCTATCTATATCTTCTTTTAGCCAAGTCAAGCGGTAAATAAGACGCTTTACGCGCTAATGCTAATGCGCAAGCAATGTACTACGCACGGTATATAGTATGTTTTACCGTAAACTAACTATGAAGTCGTGTTTTAAAGCTACGTCCATTGAATATTTAGCTGTTTCAATCAAACAAATGGGCGGTGTGGAGAGTGCGCTAAATTGCAGCGCCTCAGCGCCTCGGTACAAATGCTCTGTGGACAGGGCTGTCTCTGACAAATGGATGAAGTTAGCCACGAGCTAGAGTCCTTACAAAATATGGAGACTGCTGTACTGTACGGGAATTAAAACGATTCGACACGTTGTGCAATCTATCTATATCTTCTTTTAGCCAAGTCAAGCGGTAAATAAGACGCTTTACGCGCTAATGCTAATGCGCAAGCAATGTACTACGCACGGTATATAGTATGTTTTACCGTAAACTAACTATGAAGTCGTGTTTTAAAGCTACGTACATTGAATATTTAGCTGTTTCAATCAAACAAATGGGCGGTCTGGAGAGTGCGCTAAATTGCAGCGCCTCAGCGCCTCGGTATAAATGCTCTGTGGACAGGGCTGTCTCTGACAAATGGATGAGGTTAGCCACGAGCTAGAGCAAAATACGGAGACTGCAGTAGCCGTGCAGAAACTAAAACGATTTGACACATAGAGGCTAGGTTGCCATCTAAAATTCTGTCCACCAGCCATTTTATTAATTTGACAACCTCCCTGGCGCAGTGATGAGTGCTGTTGTCTTATCAGTGGGAAGTTCCGGGTTCGATTCCCGGCAGGGGAAACTTGGAATTCTATAATTTCTAAATTTTCTCTGGTCTGGTCTGGTGGGAGACTTAGGCCGTGACTAGTTACCACTCTACTGGCTAAGCCGTGCCGCGAAGCAATTTAGCGTTCCGGTACGATGTCGTGTCTGCCAAACCACACTGGGCCAGCGCGGCGTACTGTGGCCGAAACTCTTCTAATTCTGAAAGGAGACCCGTACTCAGTAGTGGCCCGGTCATAGGTTGATAGATGTTCGAGTACAAAGTATCTAATTTCGGTATAACTACTCGTAACGTATACACGCCACAAGATAAAGGAGTGGCTATATCAGCGACATGACTGGCTTGTTCCCGCTTCGCGCTAATCTCCACAATGACGCGGCCACATCGGAGATGCTACAATGGATAACTGCACAGTCAGCGACAAGGTTTTTTTGTTTGAGGTCAGAGGGAGGTCCGTTTAATGAGTTCCACACACTCGATATATTATTTCTGTTATATTGGGAAGTTTAATTACATGATTAGTCGAATTTGCGGAACAATCCTCAGATGTTGTATATAAAAATTGTGCTTGTCGCTGGTCAATATGTATTTTTTGGTTATGGTAAATTGTATAAGTCCCGCAAATTGCTAATGCGCGTGGTCGCCATTTTAGTGACGTCAGCACTAGACTGAAGTTTTGAGCTGATGGTATATTTTTATTTCAGCTTTCAAAATGACGTCATTTCGATGTTAATGAGACATGGTTCCAGCGCAATAGCAATTTGCGGGACTAATAGAGCATAATGTATGTATGTATGTATCCCACAAAATTTTTCCAAGGGCACTTGGGTTTCCACTCGCTCAAAACCCGAAGAGACTGCGACCAAATTGGTACAATTTGCAAGATTCTTAGGGGTGTGATCGACTGCTCTGAACTGCACAACAAGCTCTGCTGCGTTTATGCACCCTTGTTACATATCCTAACGATAACCTAGTTCAAATCACTTACGCAGAAAACCATCTTTGAAGGCTAACTCACTAGGTCATGAGTCCAGCGCTTCGTCAGCAAGAAACTACCTCATTGCCATACGTGACTCCGCAACTAATTGGGATTTAGCGACATTTTAACATTAAGGTATTTAAACCAAGTGAGAGATGTGAAGAGGGGCAGTCTGTCGTCACACCTCGACGCAGTCTCTTAGTTAGGTTAGATTAGATTTGATTTAGGTCGTCACTATGTGAAACTCTGCATCTAACCTCGGTGCAGAGCGCAGACGTTAGGTTATGTTAAAATGTAAAGATTTAAGAATATAAATTTAGTAAAAGCCTATATTCGTTTCCTTCAAAAATCCTTCTGGTTGCCGCTTACGTCTCCCTCTAATTACAGCTACCTCCGCCACCGCTCGAAATTTTTCGTAAGTCCGTTTAGTAGCACGATAGCGCGCTGCAGGTCACCCATACCGCACACTTTGGCCATCTACTCGTGTGCTTTGGCTGCGCTCAACGCGCTGCTGAAGGAGTCCCCTCGCCGTGACATTTGCTGACATATGGGCTGACCTCATGGGTCAGATCAGCACTTTTGTGAAAATTTATAATTTTGCTTTTTAACATGACTTTATTATTAATTGTAATTTTAACATTTTTTTCTAATTAAATAATAAATAAATAAATAATAATAATATTAAACATAGATGTATAAACGTTTTGGAGAGGCAGCTCGGGAACTTCAAAAAACACCTTAATTCACTATCATACTGCATCCTTTTCTTTTCAATACATTATTTTGCAAGAGAGAGTGCCCTATAATAGGCCGACTCATAGAACACGGTACCTATAGTCGACCTTATTAGCAGTGGCGTGCAGGTCATAGAGGCATAAATGCACTGCTTACCCCAATTGTAATAGCTCAATGCAAATTTTACATTATGACCTGCCAGTAAACAGGTTCTCCTAACTAATGCCTACCCTGGCTTCAAACCCTGTGCACGCCACTGCTTATTAGCTAGCAGCAGTACTCACCTCCGGACGCGGCTAGCAGGCCGTGCGTGCGCAGCAACGCCAGCAGCAACAGCAGCAACGGGCGGCGCCGCATGCCGCGCGACACCGCGCCCGCGCACCGCCCCCGCTCGCCCCCGGGCTCGCCTTCACCTGGGGACAACACACACATTTGACTAAAGATGCCTACAGATTTATGGCATCCTCACTACAGAGTACGGGTCTCCTCTCAGAGTGAGAAGGGTTTTGGCCATAGTCTACCACGCTGGCCATGTACGGATTGGTAGACTTCTTTTTTTATTTATTTATTCAGATACAAGTTAGCCCTTGACTGCAATCTCATCTGGTGGTAAGTGATGATGCAGTCTAAGATGATAGCGGGCTAACCTGGAAGGGGTATGGCAGTTTTTATTAAACCCATACCCCTTTGGTTTCTACACGGCATCGTACCGGAACGCTAAATCGCTTGGCGGCACGGCTTTGCCGGTAGGGTGGTAACTAGCCACGGCCGAAGCCTCCCACCAGACCAGACCCGAAATTTAGAAATTATAAAATTCCAAACCCCTGCCAGGAATCGAACCCGGGACCTCCCACTATTAAGACCACAGCGCTCACCACTGCGCCAGGGAGGTCGTCAAAAAACTTCACACACCTTTGAGTACATTATGGAGAACTCTCAGGCATGCAGGTTTCCTTGCGATATTTTCCTTCACCGTTAAAGCAAGGGATATTTAATTACTTAAAAAGCACATAACTTCGAAAAGTTAGAGGTGCGTGCCCGGGATCGAACCACCGATTAGAAGGCGGACGTCCTAACCACTAGGCCATCACAGTTTTTCACAGGTGTTCACAGTACGCACAATTATACAATAACTATAGATCTTTTTGTTCATTTCGTCACAATATTATATTTATAAAAATGTTTGTATACGTCGAGTAAAGTATAAAGTGGGATTAGAACTAACGACCGCCGCTGTAAAATGCAGATATACTGAGTCTATTGTACCTTAGCTTCATTTAAAATGGTTTTAGCGTTTTCTTTACTGCAAGAATGAATCTGACTGCATTTACTCGAAAATGCTTCTAGTTTACTGCATTGAAAACAAATTTCTGTCTGAATAATAAAATGGAGTTTATTTTTAACCGCTGGAAATAAATATTTAAATGCGAACAACCGGGTTTTAAATTTCTAAATAAAATACCTACCTTAGAGTATTTTCTTGCTAAGCGCTTGATAGCTTAATGGTTAAGGCATCGGCCTTCTATTCGGGAAGTCGGGTGTTCGATCTCGGCCATGAATTCGAACGGATGAAGTCGCGGGCATCAGCTAGTAGGTATATTAGGAATACTTTATGAGACGGTTAAGGCTTTATAGGCTCAAGTAAAAGCTATTACAGTCTAAAACTATTCAAGTTTCGTAGGTATTTAAATCTAATTACAGCATTAAAGACAGGCCGGAGTGCTTTTGTCCTTGAATGAATAGACGACCTCTTGCCGTGCAGTTGACAGATCTGTACCAGCCGCCATATTGAAACGTTGAGAAATCGATGAGGTGTTTAATGAACCGACAACTTTCTTAATTTATGTATTTGTATTATAATCAGATCAGAAGCTGTGATAGCCTAGTGGTTAGGACGTCCGCCTCCTAACCAGAGGTCTAACTTTTTGGAGTTACGTGCGTAATTAAATAAATAAAAAAAATAAAAAAAAAAATAAGTAGCTAAATATCGGTTGCTTTAGCGGTGCAGGAAATACATCGTAAAGAAACCTGCATGCCTGAGAGTTCTCCACAATGTTCTCGGCAGTGTCTGAAGTCTACCAATCCACACTTGGCCAACGTGGTGGACTATGGCCAAACCCTTCTTTCTCATTTTGAGAGGAGACCCGTGCTCTGTGGCCACGCCGGCCAAGCGCGGATTAGCAGACTTTACACACCTTTGAGAACATTATGAAGAACTCTCAGGCATGCAGAAATCCTCACGATATTTTCCTTCACCGTTTTTCCCGTGAAATTTGTGTAGTCCATGTGGACGACGTCGCGAGCGTAAGCTAGCCAATAATAAGCTAATTGGTACCAGCTCGAAAAATATTATTATAGAACTACATAAAATATATTCGGTAATAAATTAAATTATTTTTTACTTTTTAGCTTACTAGCAGTTTTATTGGTGAAGGAATTTCCTTGAGATGCTATTTAGATGAGTAGGTCCTACTCACAAAAGTTTCAATTCTAAAATCTGATACATTCAACTATACAACGGTATAAAGAAAGAATGAGCGAAAATATTTTCCATTTTATATTTTATCAGATGGACGTCCGAATTTCCTCTCTAAACAAACAGCACTCGATATTATCTGTGAAGCGCTGAAAAGCGCTTCTAATCGCGCTCAGACATCTCCGCGGGGCGGAAGGAGGCGTCCACAGCGAAGTGTACATTCATACTCGTGATAAACGAACAACGCTTACTAAGAAAAAAAGAAAAGAAAAAAAAACAGGCCAAGTGCGAGTCAGACTCGCGCACTGAGGGTTCCGTATTACAATCGTATTTTATCGACATTTTGCACG